>NC_057813.1:264891631-265134966 GCF_018294505.1 Triticum aestivum
ACTGCGGGGCCCCCTCGGGGAAACTCGAGGTTTGGTTTTACTCGTAGGATGTCTCATCCGGTGTTACCCTGAGAATGAGATATGTGCAGCTCCTATCGGGATTGTTGGCACATCGGGCGGCTTTGCTGGTCTTGTTTTACCATTGTCAAAATGTCTTGTAAACCGGGATTCCGAGTCTGATCGGGTCTTCCTGGGAGAAGGTCTATTCCTTCGTTGATCGCGAGAGCTTTTCATGGGATAAGTTGGGACACCCCTGCAGGGTATAATCTTTCGAAAGCCGTGCCTGCGGTTATAGGCAGATGGGAATTTGTTAATGTCCGGTTGTAGATAACTTGACACCAGATCCGAATTAAAATGCATCAACCGTGTGTGTAGCCGTGATGTTCTCTTCTCGGTGGAGTCCGGGAAGTGAACACGGTTTCTGGGTTATGTTTGACGTAAGTAGCAGTTCAGGATCACTTCTTGATCATTACTAGTTGATGACCGTTCCGCTTGCTCTCTTCTCGCTCTTATTTGCGTATGTTCGCCACCATATATGCTTAGTCGCTGCTGCAACCTCGCCACTTTACCCCTTCCTTTCCCTTTAAGCTTTGCTAGTCTTGATACCCATGGTAATGGGATTGCTGAGTCCTCGTGGCTCACAGATTACTACAACAACAGTTGCAGGTACAGGTTCTGCGATGATCATGACGCGAGAGCGATGCTTGCTTGCGTTGAGTTCTTCTTCTGCTTCTTCGATCAGGGGATAGTGTCGTGGATTTGTCACGGCAGATGTCCTAGCGAAAGGACGTAGTCGTGGATCCATCGCTACGAGTTTACTTGAAGGGGTTAAAGCGGACACAAAGACACAAGGGGTTTATACTAGTTCGGCCCCTTCGACGAAGGTAAAAGCCTACGTCTAGTTGTGATGGAATTGATGTGGTCTCGATGGCTAGGGAGCAAACAAGCTTCGCCTAGGCTCGAGTTGTCGTTGTCTGTCTTGAACGGCCACCGGGTCGTCCCCTTATATACACGGGTGACGCCCGTCGGTCCATAGAGTCCTAACCAGTTCATACTCGTATTCCGGTTGGTATCTCTCTATTCCTTACTGACAATACAAGTCATACATCAGACCGGTTTACGGCTACATGTTCTAACCGACTACAGGCCTTGGGCCTTCATCTGTTTACGCCACTAATGAAGTTAACCCGGCCCAATTAGGCCGGTTTACGCCTAGTGGTAATATCCCCAACATTAGGCCCCAGATTGATTTGAACTGGTTCATGTCAATCCTTCACACCATCTTGCGTCTTGGATATCTTCTGTTAATTGGCAAATCTCCATGTCGTCATCATTTTTGGTTGCTGTAAACCGGCATGACGTCATCAGTTTTGGTTACTGTAAACCGGCATGACGTCATTATGAAATTCATAACGCCCTCTTAATGACAGCTCCTGGATTCGCGCGTTTGACCTAGCTCGGTTGCCTTATAAATAAGACCGAAGGGTCATTTCCTTTCTCTTCCCCTTCGTCCCTTCTTCTTCTTCTTCCTCACGTCGCCGGCTTTGGAGCTCCGCCACCACCGTCGACCTCTGCCTCGTCTCGGGCCGCTGCATCAACCTGAACGTACCAGAGTGTTGCGGCGTCTTTCCGCATCTTCTCCGTTCCCGGTAAGTTCTCTCTCCTTCTTAACCTAGATCTGTTCTTAGGGTTCCATGTTCTTGCTATGTTCATTGCGCGTTCATAGCTGTTCTCTGACCTTGAATGCATCTGTGAACTCTTGCTGTGCTTAGTAGCGATCCCTTTAGCATCCGCTTGCTATTTCTCATCCAAGCTCATAGATCTCCCGCACATATCCGCTCAATGGTTCACTTCTGCTTCCGCCTTAGTCTTCGAAATATTTCCTGTTTTTGTGAGCTTGCTGTAGATCTGCGGCTGTAACACGATTTTGTGAAATTTGTTTCTGCATAACTAGTTATCCATAGTTTCAATTGCTTCCGACGCTTAGGCCAGGCGGTTTAACTTCACCATAGAGAAAAAATTGCTAAACCGGTATATATGTTAGTAGTCCCCTGGTTGAACCGCCAGAATCCATCTGATGCCGCGTTGTAGAAGACCGGTTTATGGGTACTGCCTCCGGTTTACCGTAATTAGATCAACACCTTCTTATCCGGCATGTCCTTGAACCGGATCACCTATTTCTTGTAGATCTCGTCATGTCCAAACAAGTGTACGAGTGCAACTGGGTTCCCTCCCGTGTCACAGAATCACAGCTGGACGATCTAGTCCTGATTGGCGCTTTGGATAGCAAAGATACGATTCACTGGAGGGTTCCTGGAGATGAATGTCCTCCCATGCCCCAGGAAGAAGAGGTCGTGGTCTTCGCAGATCACATGGCCCGGGGCTTCAAACCGCCCGGCTCTAAATTTTATCGGGATGTGTTAGCCAACTTTCAACTCCGTCCACAGGATACTGGCCCCAACTCCGTCACCAATCTATGTCACTTTCAAGTACTCTCTAAGGCATACCTTCAAGAGGAGCCTTCAGTCGAGTTATTTAGAGATCTCTTTCATCTAAACCGCCGTACTGAATTCACCGACGGCCCTAATACCGAACTGGGTGGTATGGCCATTCAGAAGAGGAAGGAAATCACCTATCCCCATGTCAAACTCCACACTCACCCCAAGGAGTGGAATGCAACTTGGTTTTATTGCAAGGATGCCTCCCCTGACAATGAAAATCCCTTGCCTGGCTTCCGTCCGGAACGGCTCAGCAACACTCACCCTTTTCCACAAACGCTAAGCGCCAAGGAGAGAATTAAATATGCCCCTCAACTGTCCAAGCTCCGGGCCTTCATGGCCAATGGTTTAACAGGAATAGACCTTGCACGCTGCTGGATATCATGGAGCATCCTGCCTCTAAGCCGACGCCCTGGTTTGATGTGCGAATATACTGGCAGTGTCGATGACCCACTCCGACATATCAAAATCCAGGTCTCCGACGACGAAGTCACATAATCTGTAAAGAAGATGTTGAATGAACCGGAGCACCTCTGTGCTCAAACCGGTCCGCTTCCTTACTGCACCACCAACGAACCGCCAGCGGTAAGATTTTACTTGCTTTATTATTGAACCTGTTACTGCTTTATCTGTTTGACCTTTAATTATTGTTGATCCAGAGTGATAATCCGTTTTGGAGCAAAAAGCTTTCACAAGATAAACGGAGAAGGCAGGGCGGCCAACCCGGCCCAAGACCAAGGCTATCAAGAAACCAGCTCGTAAAAGAAAGACCACCGCTTCATCTGACCCAGCCATTGATGATGATGTGGGTAATCCGGATCTTGAGGTAGAACTTGATTCACTTGGCTTACTTTTTACCCGCCTTATTGATGATGATGCTTGTCAGGATGACGCTGAGGCCAGCAATGCGGGCTTCGTTGAGGTAACTACTCTCTCTTCTGATTCAGAAATCTTGCCTTTGCCAAAATCTCGCCGGACAAACTTGAAAGTTAAATTTTCTCATCCTCTTGCTTATTTGGATCCCAACTTTCTTATGAAGACCCAGCAACACGAAGCTCGCCGCACAACCCGGCATAGCGGCCAGGTAGTTACTTCTGCCGGTTTACCGAATAGTCCGGTTCGAAAACGCCGCTCCGAGGTCTCCGACCTTTTTATTGATTTAAATCCTAAAGCGGGTTTCTTCCGTCAACCTCTTAATCCATCCGACTCCGATTACCAGGTCACTTCTCATTCATCGTCTGGTGAATCATCGGCCACCCAGCTACCACCTTTGAAAACAGTTGCTGGGTAAGTTAAACCGAACATATGCTTCCAGTATACTGCGCAATGGCTTACGCTTTTCCTTGACTTTTTATTTTTCTTTCAGGGCTAAACCGAAACCAAGCAAGAAGGCCCGCCTGGATAGAGCGGCTGAAGAAGATGTGGCCCCAGAACATGACCAAGCACCGGATCATGAAGTGTTTACTTGTGAAGATATCCCCAATGATCCTCCTCTGCAAGACGACGTTATCCCTGAAGAAGGTCTTATTAATACTCCAGCCTCTGCTGATCCGCCTGCCAGCTCTGTCCAGATTCAGAAATCCCACACTCCTACTGACAAACCGGCCGCGCCAATCCAAACCGGCGAGTCAAAAGATGATGATGTTGTGATTACCGGCGTAGGCCGCTCTGAACCCGGGAATCCTGTCAGCCTTACCAGGCATACCATCAAAGAGGATTCTTCCCCTTTGAACAAAGGAAAATGGGATGTTGAATTAGAGACATACGTCGCTCTGAATGCTCAAGATCTTCACTCTGGCTATTTAAACCGGCTTTACACTAGCCGTGACTGTGAAGCTGGCCTGGTCAAAATGATGAGGGATAAATTTGAGGTAAATTCCTTCTTTCCTTTCTGCCATTGCATTCATCCTTGTAGCCCCCAAGGGCCGGTTTGTGACCTTGGTCAAACCGGGACTTGATCCTGAACATTTTTGAAATCCGTCGGCATAACCCTCGAGGGCCGGTCTAACTTAGCATAAGTAAACCGGGGCTCAAAAATAAAAATATGTCCTTAGAACATAACTTGATCAAATAGCTATTAGCCCCCAAGTGCCAAGTTGAATACTTGTATTGAGCTTGGGACTTTGTAATCTAGCAATATACAAAAAATTGAAGGTGCATTAGCCCCCAAGTATCAGGCATATAACTTTGTTATGTGGTTGATACTTCCATTTCTTGGATCGCCTGTGCAAAGCTTAAAATGCCATCTGTATGTAGGCTGAGGTGAAAATCAAGGAGGACCGGATTGCCGATTTGCAGGAGGCCCTGAAGACCCAGCAGGCTGAAACAGATAAGGCCAAGCAAGAATTAACCAGCGCTTTGAGCACTGCTGAACGGCTGAAAGAAGGCTTTAAGAAAGAGCGGACTGACTGGGCCACTGAGAAGGCCGATTTAACCAAAAGAGCGGAAAATGCTGAAGCGGCCCTTAAACCGGTGGTGGATGAACTGATGGCCGTACAGTGGCAAATACACTCCATGACTGCTGCAATCTTTGGTAAGCTCCTTGTAACTTCTGTGATAAATTTGAATCTGCTGTATCGTAAATCCGGTTTGAGACCATTCCAATCTTGTTGTAGGCACACGTATTGGGCACTTAGGAAATGATGTGCGGAAGAAATTGAAAGCTGCCTACACCTTGGTGGAACAATTGTATACCGGAGCCCAACGGATCATCACCACAGCTTCTCACAACAACCCGGCGCCCTCTTTAATCCAGGACACTCTTCGCAAGTTGTCAATGCTTCCAACCCGGATTGAGGAGCTGAAAAAATCCGCTGCCCGAACCGGAGCCATCAATGCCTTAATCCGGGCAAAGGCATGGGTGCCCGACTTTGATCCTGTGGAAGCAGCTCAAGGCTATCCCAGTCTGAAAGAAGATGGCTCTGAATTCAACGAAGAAGATTTAAGGGCCATAAACCGTGCAGTGCGCCCTCTGGCTTGCCAGCTAGCTGAAGAGGCAGATTTGACGCATTATCAAGCGCAATATAATAATCAAAACAAGCGAGTGCCTGCCCCAACTGTTGAAGCGTAGAATCTGATTCCTCCAATCCGTAAGCACACTTACGCCCCTGATATTGAACCGTCTTCCCTAATCCATGAAGAGGCTGTTTTCCAAGCTTTAATGGGAATCGACTGGACCACTGTTGATTTCCAGCCAATGGGTAGAGACGAGGAAACTGAAGCGGCGGAAGATGAGGAGTAGGCTTGAACCGGAAGCCGGTTTGAAGAGCTATTTGCAACATCCTTCCACAAAAACAATGATTTTGTTTGAGCACCATGCTGCCTTGTAATAGGGTAGTTAAAACTTCTGCCTGGAATATGCCTTCGTGCATAAGTACTGAAGCTTTTGCTTGAAAAACTTTAATTCATATTTCCTGCAATCAGAAAAATTTGAACTTCGGTGACGGTTATACCGTCAGCCGGATTATAATCTTGATATGTGTATCAGTTATATAACAAATAGAAGATACATAAATACCTGCCATGTTTGAGCATAAAGCTGGCTTTAGCCAAGCCTGAAGCGGTGGTTTTATAAACCATTACCGTCAAAAAGGGAGAAAGTAGCTCCCGTACAAACCGTATTGACTTAATACGAGCCCCCTGGTTACTCCATGATGTTAACAGGGAAAAAGTAAACCAGGCAGACTCCTCCAGATTTAAAGGTGGATAAAAAATCGTTGGCTGAACCAAAAAAAAATATGCTTGTTGACATAAAAGAAATCCAACAAAAGCAAAGAACGAACAAACCATGAAAACAACATGGAAGCAAAGGCAATGATAAAAACCATTTGCAAAAATATGCTATACTGAGCTGTTCAGATGGTATTACCATGGTCGGACAGGATCAAGGCCCCCAATAGGAGTGACAATGATTCAAGTCAGCCAGGTCCCCAAATGACTCGTGGCATATATGCCAGATCAAGAGGCGTGACAATGGTTCGGGTTCGACCATGCCCCCAAGTGATTTTGTGGCCTTAGGCCGACCAAGAGGCGTGACTGGTTCAGACTTGACCATGTCCCCAAATGATCTCGTGGCTGTCGCCTATCAAAGGGTGTTCGTTGGTTCGGACACGACCAAGGCCCCCAGTGATATATAAAAAACAAATGTCAAGGGGTAAACCGGAGGCCGCTTTATATAGAACCACTCCGTGTAACCTCGCATGATGAGAAAGACAGAGACCCCGCTTTAGCTGAGGCTCCGGTTTGATATATCAAAGATAATATATACATTGTCATGATATGTACATAGATAGAGCCGATGGCTCAAGTATAGTAAGGCCGAAGATGAGCTATATTCCACGGCCTGTTGGTCTCCTCCTCTGATGTACGTGAGTCTTGATGCCCTCGAATATCAATCAGATAGTACGACCCATTGTGCAAATTCTTGCTGACCACGAAAGGTCCCTCCCAAGGTGGGGATAACTTGTGCATATCCGTTTGATCTTGGATGAGTCGAAGCACCAAATCTCCTTCTTGAAAAGTTCTGGTTCTAACCCGGCGACTGTGATAACGACGAAGATCTTGCTGGTAAATCGCCGAACGGGCAGCCGCTATATCACGCTCCTCGTCCAATAGGTCCAAAGCGTCTTGCCGTGCTGTCTCATTATCTGCTTCAACATAAGCTGCCACACGAGGCGAATCGTGCCGGATGTCACTAGGGAGAACTGCCTCTGCTCCATAGACCATGAAAAATGGCGTGTATCCTGTGGACCGGTTTGGCGTAGTATTGATACTCTATAATACAGATGGTAGCTCTTCAACCCAACATCCTGGTGTTCTTTGCAATGGGACCATAAGCCGGGGTTTGATGCCTCGCAAGATTTCCTGATTAGCTCGTTCTGCCTGTCCATTGGACTGGGGGTGTGCCACTGACGACACGTCAAGTCGGATGTGCTCATGTTCACAGAACTCCTTCATAACGCCCTTGGATAAATTGGTACCATTGTCAGTAATGATACTGTGTGGAAAACCAAACCGGAAAATCACCTTCTTGATGAACTGCACCGCTGTTGCTGCATCACACTTGCTGACAGGCTCCGCTTCAACCCACTTGGTAAATTTGTCAACTGCCACCAAAAGGTTGGTTTTCTTATCCTTGGATCTTTTAAAAGGCCCAACTATATCCAGCCCCCAAGTTGCAAATGGCCATGTTATTGGGATCATCCTCAATTCTTGAGCCGGCACATGAGCACGCCTTGAAAATTTCTGACATCCATCACACCGTTTAACCAAGTCCTCCGCGTCAGCATGCGCTGTCAACCAGTAGAACCCGTGACGAAACGCCTTTGCCACCAGAGACTTTGAACCGGCATGGTGTCCATAATCCCCTTCATGGATTTCTCTTAAGATTTCACAGCCTTCCTCAGGAGAAACACAACGTTGAAACGCCCCTGATACACTACAATGATGTAATTCACCATTGACAATCGTCATAGACTTGGATCGCCGGACTATCTGCCTGGCCAGAATCTCATCCTCTAGTAACTCCCCCCGGTTCATGTACGCAAGATAAGGAACTGTCCAATCCGGAATAACATGCAGGGCTGCCACCAATTGAGCCTCCGGATCAGGGATAGCCAAATCCACCTCACCTGGGAGCTTGACCGACGGGTTGTGCAACACGTCCAAAAAGACGTTAGGCGGGACCAGTTTACGCTGAGAGCCCAACCGGCTTAAAGCATCCGCCGCTTCATTCTTCCGACGGTCCACATGATCCACTTGATAACCCTTGAAACAACCTGCAATATTATCCACTTCCCGACGATATGCAGCCATGAGCGGGTCCTTAGAATCCCAAGTGCCAGACACCTATTGAGCCACTAGGTCCGAGTCACCAAAGCACTTAACCCGGCTTAAATTCATCTCTTTAGCCATCCGGAGACCATGGAGCAAGGCTTCGTACTCAGCCCCCAAGTACATATTAGTGCAAGGGAACATTAAGCGGAGAACATAACAAAACTTATCACCTCGTGGGGAAGTTAATACGACTCCAGCCCCCGAGCCTTCCAATTTCCTGGATCCGTCAAAATGAATAGTCCAATATGTGTGATCCGGCTTCTCCTCTGGTGCTTGTAACTCCGTCCAGTCATTGATGAAATCAACAAGTGCTTGAGACTTCACTGCCGTCCGAGGCACGTACTTCAGTCCGTGTGACCCAAGCTCTATAGCCCACTTGGCAATCCGGCCAGTCGCCTCCCGGTTCTATATAATATCACCCAAGGGAGCTGAACTGACCACTGTGATGGGGTGCCCTTGAAAATACTGCTTCAACTTCTGACTGGCCATAAAAACACCATAGACCAGCTTCTGCCAATGCGGATACCTTTGCTTGGATTCAATAAGCACCTCGCTGGTATAATAAACCGGCCGCTGAACCGGATATTCTTTGCCTGCCTCCTTGCGTTCCACCACAATAGCCACGCTAACTGCCCGAGCATTCGCGGCTACGTATAATAATAGTGGCTCCTTGTCAACTGGGGCTGCAAGAACCGGTGGATTAGCTAACTGCCGCTTCAGGTCCTCAAATGCCTCATCAGCAACTGGACTCCAGACGAAATTGTCTGTCTTCCTCAGCATTTGGTACAAAGGGATAGCCTGCTCCCCGAGGCGGCTGATAAACCGGCTCAGCGCAGCGATTCGGCCTGCCAAACGCTGAACATCGTTGATACACTTCGATTTAGCTAGGGATGTAATAGCCGTAATCTTCTCCGGATTAGCCTCAATTCCTCTGTTAGGCACCAGGAAACCCAGTAACTTGCCTGCCGGAACACCAAAAACACACTTGGCCGGATTAAGCATCATCTTGTAAGCTCGCAAGTTGTCAAAGGTCTCCTTCAAATCATCCACCAGTGTCTCCTTCTGTCTTGATTTTACTACAATATCATCCACATAGGCGTGCACATTGCGGCCGATCTGCTCATGCAGGCAATTCTGTACACACCGTTGATAGGTGGCTTGGGCACTCTTGAGCCCGAAGGGCATAGATACATAGCAGAAGGCTCCAAAGGGAGTAATAAATGTTGTTTTCTCCTGGTCCTTAACCGCCATCTTGATCTGATGATATCCAGAGTATGCATCCAAAAAACTCAAACGCTCACAACCCGCCGTGGCATCAATGATCTGGTCAATACGGGGGAGGGCAAAAGGATCTGCCGGACAGGCTTTGTTAAGATCTGTGTAATCCACACACATACGCCAAGTGCCGTTTTTCTTAAGAACCAGCACCGGATTAGCAAGCCACTCTGGATGGAACACCTCAATAATAAAACCAGCTGCTAAAAGCCTGGCCACTTACTCTCCAATGGCTTTGCGTCTTTCTTCGTTAAACCGGCGGAGGAACTGTTTCACCGGTTTATACTTAGGATCCACATTAAGAGTGTGCTCAGCGAGTTCCCTCGGTACACCTGGCATGTCAGACGGCTTCCATGCAAAAATGTCCCGATTCTCACGGATGAACTCGATGAGCGCGCTTTCCTATTTGGGATCCAGGTTGGCACTGATAGTGAACTGTTTGGACGAATCGCCGGGCACGAAGTCAACATGCTTGGTCTCAGCTGCCGATTTGAACTTCAGATCTGAATCATGCTCTGTAGTTGGCTTCTTTAAAGGGGTCATATCCACAACTCTTCCGTGGCACAGACCGACTCTGCGTAAGCTGCATCACCCTCTTCACATTCCAAAGCGATCCTACGGTTCCCGTGAACCGTTATCGTCCCCTTGTAACCCGGCATCTTGAGCTGTAAGTAGATATAACAAGGCCGCGCCATGAACTTGGCATAAGCCAGCCGCCCAAACAAGGCGTGATACGGGCTCCGGATCTTCACCACTTAGAAGTTTAATTTTTCCGACCGAGAGTCGTGCTCGTCCCCAAAAGCCACATCTAGGGCTATCTTACCAACAGGATATGCAGATTTGCCTGGCACAACACCATGGAATATCGTATTCGACGGTCTGAGATCCTTGTCTGTTAGTCCCATGCGTCGGAATGTCTCATAGTATAGTATGTTAATACTGCTTCCTCCATCCATGAGCACCTTGGTGAACTTATAACCCCCCACCTGAGGGTCCACCACTAATGCTAACTGGCCCGGATTATCAACCCGGGGCGGGTGATCTTCTCTGCTCCACACGATGGGCTGCTCTGACCAGCGTAAGTAACGTGGTAAGGCCGGTTCAACAGAATTCACCGCTCACTTGTGAAGTTTTCGGTCGCGCTTATCCAAGCCAGTTGTGAAAACATGGTATTGCCCATTGCTCAACTGCTTTGGCTGGCTCTGATAACCTGACTGCTGCTGCTGCTGGCCGTTCTGATTATTCTGGCTATTGTGACCGCCCTGATTGAAACCTGAACCAGAAGCTCCATCGGGACCCGGACCGTGTAAACCGGATCCTGAACCGCCACCTGACCCATGGTCATACCGGAAGGCATTAGAGTTTTTAAACTCCTGCATAATATAACAATCCATCCAAAGGTGGTTAGCCGGTGTCTCCTTCGTCCCGTGCTTTGGGCAAGGCTGATTCAACAAATAATTCAAACAGCTTGCGTTAGGATTGGGGGCCCCATTACGATTTGCCGCCTTACCTCTGCGCCGCTGCCCCCTGTCCTGTGCATTAGTGTTGGCCACAAAATCCATGCTACCCCCCGCCTTGCGTTTGCCTCCGTTTCCATGACCCGCCGGTTTGTACTGCTGCTGTTTAGAGTTGCTATTCTTCCTTCCCTTCCCTGTTTCATCATCATCAGGTTCGGGATCCTTGGTACTGTCCGAATCAGCATACTTCACTAAAGCGGCCACGAGGGTTACCATGTCATTACAGAACCGCTTCATGCGTCCCAACTTCAATTTTAGAGGCTCAAACCGGCAGTTGCCTTCCAGAGTTAAGATCGCAGAGTCAACATTAATCCTGTCAGACGAGTGCAAAATTTCTGAAACGTGGCGCACCCAACGGGTCGTTGATTCTCCTTCCTCCTGGACACAAGCCGCCAGGTCTACTATGGACTTGGGCTGCTTATAGGTATCCTTAAAATTCTGTATAAACCGGGCCCGCAACTGGGCCCATGAGCTGATAGAATTGGGTGGTAGGCTCTTTAACCAAGTACGAGCCGTGCCCTCAAGCATCATGGTGAAGTATTTTGCACATGCGGCCTCATCCACGTCCAGCATTTCCATGGCCATCTCATAACTCTCTACCCATGCTTCAGGGGGTAAATCAGCGGTGTAATTCGGCACCTTGCGTGGACCCTTGAAATCTTTGGGCAGGCGCACATTACGTAAAGCTGGGATTAAGCAAGGCACTCCCAAAGCGGATGTGATTCCTAGTCCGGCAAAGGTTGTAGAACGAACCGGTGTAAGTTGGCCCGCATTATCCTGTGCTGCTAACTCGGCCTCCCTTTGTGCCCGGGCCCGGTCCACCACATCCTGAGCATCGCCAACACCACCTGCCGGGTCATTACCACGGGCCGCTTCACGGCCTCGCGCATTGCTTGATATGGCCGGTTCATCCATGCGCCTGCTATAGCTCCGGCTCGGACGGGGCGTAGAATGAATCCGATCACGGCTGTATGAGTATGCCTCTTGCTGAATCAGCGCAGTCCGGAGAAGCTCCTTAACCCGGCGCGTCTCAATCGCTTGCGGAGAATCCCCTTCGACTGGGATGGCCTCTAACCGTGCAGCGGCCGCAACAAGGTTGTCCATAGGATTCGAATAATGACCCGGGGGCGTCTGGACCAGCGGAGGAACCACAATGTTTTGGTGAGGAGGTTCCATCAGGCGAGGTTGGACCGTCGCCCCTGGTCCTGGTGCCTCAATCTGGTTTGTCTCCGGGTACTGCGGCGGATTACTGGGTCCAGCTCCTGGAGTGTGAAAGAGATTTCGGGGGTCAAACCCTAACGGCAGGCGTGATCTGTGCTTCCGCTTCAAAACCTTCTGTGATGCATTCTGGTCAAGCATGAGTTTATAGGCCTGGGCGTCCAAAGCGGCCCGCTCTGCCGCCATCCTGTCCTTCTCTGCCGCCAGATCCGCTTTGGCTCGCGCGATCTGGTCTTTCACCTTTGCAATTTCTGCATCATGAGACTCCTGATCCGCCGGATTGGCTTCCACCATAAGCGTGGCCAGTGCGTCAAACAGGTCGGATAGGACTTGAACCGGCGGGCGCATAAGGCCTCCTGCCCCTGCTGCCGCTGCCGCTGCTGATCCGGAGAGCATTGCTGCGGCGGTCGAAGAGTGGTTCGCCGCCTGGGTGCCGGCCATGAATATTCCAACCCGGTTGACCGGGCCTGGGGGGTCCGGAATACTGTCGCCATCGGAACAGCCCCTAACCTGGTCGTCTTGCAACTGGTATAGCGATTCGGTCTCTCCGGTCGAGGACTCGTCACCGGAATAGACGACGGTCTCGCTACCGTGTTCTGACTCGTCCTCCCGCTCTTCACCGTGGATAACTCCAACGAAGGCATGCTTCATGGACGGTTTAGCCTGGGTAGATCTCGCACGCTGCGCCGTCTCGATGAGGTCGGTGCAGATGTCCGGCTCAGGCCCAGGCTCACCGATCTTGCCAATGAAAACGTGTATACCGCCGAAGGGGACCCGGTACCCGTACTCGATTGAGTCGGCCTCGGGACCCCATCCTGCGTCATCGATGTAGATCCTGCCGCGACAACTCTTGGTCATCCGGCCCACAACATAGCCTTCGAGTCCCTTGAGCTTGCCCTCCAAGATCGTCAAACCATCGTGCGATAGCCCCACGGTGGGCGCCAACTGTCGTGGATTTGTCATGGCAGATGTCCTAGTGAAAGGACTTAGTCGTGGAGCCATCCCTACGAGTTTACTTGAAGGGGTTAAAGCGGACACAAAGACACGAGGGGTTTATACTAGTTCGGCCCCTTCGACAAACGTAAAAGCCTACGTCTAGTTGTGATGGAATTGATGTGGTCTCGATGGCTAGGGAGCAAACAAGCTTCGCCTACGCTCGAGTTGTCGTTGTCTATCTTGAACCGCCACCGGGTCGTCCCCTTATATACACGGGTGACGCCCGTTGGTCCATAGAGTCCTAACCGGTTCATACTCGTATTTCGGTTGGTATCTCTCTATTCCTTACTTACAATACAAGTCAAACATCAGGCCGGTTTACGGCTACATGTTCTAACCGACTACAGGCCTTGGGCCTTCATCTGTTTACGCCACTAATGAAGTTAACCCGGCCCAAGTAGGCCGGTTTATGCCTAGTGGTAATATCCCCAACAGATAGGTTCCAGGTCGGCAGCCTAGGCTAGCAGGGTGGATGTCATTTGAGTTTCTGTTTGTGATTCATCCGTAGTCGGATGTTGATCTTATGTATTGTGATATTGTATTCGTGTGGCATTGTGTGCCTCTTGTATGTATCCCCATCTATTATGTAATGTCCATGTAATGATATCCACCTTGCAAAAGCGTTTCAATATGCGGGTCTATCCTTGGTGGGACCTTCGAGTTCCTTTTGGATAGGGTCACATATTGGGTGTGATATCGTGCCCCTCCCCCTATGCCCATGGTATCTTCAGAGCGTAATGATGTACGCGAAGGACCCGTCTTGAAATTTTGTAGGGGATGGGGTTGGGGCCGCATTGCTACGCATGCTCGGAACGTGCCATGTGGTGTTGTTGTAGGTTCCTCCGGGCGCGTTTAGCCGTGTCCGGTCGCTTAACGGCCGGACTCGAGAATTGCCTTAAGAGGTTGCACTGTACTTCTACCGCGAGAGCCGCTGTATGTTCCTCCGTTCGGAGAGAGCGTTCAGTGTTTCCGTTGACTGTGATGACTCCTCGAGGGCCTGGCATCTTGAGCTTAAGGTATGCGTAGTGCGGTACCCCATTGAACTTTGCAAACGCGGTGTGTCCGAGCAGAGCATGATAGCCGCTGCGGAACGGAACTATGTCGAAGATTAACTCTTCGCTTCGGAAGTTATCCGGTGATCCGAATGCCACTCCCAGTGTAACTGAGCCTGTAAAATTGGCCTCTACACCTGGTATGACGCCTTTAAAGGTCGTCTTTGTAGGTTTAATCCTTGAGGGGTCTATGCCCATTTTGCGCACTGTATCCTGGTAAAGCAGGTTCAGGCTGCTGCCGCCGTCCATGAGGACTCTGGTGAGGTGAAATCCGTCAACGATTGGGTCTAAAACCAATGCGACGAATCCGCCGTGGCGGATGCTGGTGGGGTGGTCCCTTCGGTCAAAAGTGATTGGGCAGGAGGACCATGGATTGAACTTCGGGGCAACTGGCTCCATCGCGTATACATCCCTGAGTGCATGCTTCCGCTCCCTTTTGGGTATGTGGGTTGCGTATATCATGTTCACCGTCCGCACTTGTGGGGGGAAACCATTCTGTCCTCTATTGTTCGGCGGTCGGGTCTCTTCCTCGTCGTCACTATGCAGCCCCTTGTCGTTGTTTTCGGCGATTAACTTGCCTTCCTGCTTGAATACCCAACAGTCCCTATTGGTGTGGTTAGCTGGCTTTTCGGGGGTGCCGTGTATCTGGCACGAGCGGTCGAGTAGTCGGTCCAAATTGGACGGACCCGGAGTAGTTCTTTTGAATGGCTTTTTCCTTTGACCGGGCTTAGAGCCTCTGAATCCGGCATTGACTGCCGTATCCTCACTATTCTCGTCGTTAATGCGGCGTTTGTTTTTGTTGTGATACGGCCTGCCATTGTGGTCCTTGATATCCGGACTGCCAGAATTTTTACTGAGGTTGTTTCTGCTTGCTAGCCAGCTGTCCTCACCCGCGCAGAAGCGGGTCATGAGTGATGTGAGGGCTGCCATGAATTTCAGCTTTTCCTGTCCCAGGTGCCGGGCAAGCCACTCGTCACGGATGTTATGTTTGAAAGCCGCGAGGGCCTCCGCATCTGGACAATCGATGATTTGATTTTTCTTGGTTAAGAACCGTGTCCAGAATTGTCTGGCCGATTCGTCTGGCTGCTGAATTATATGGCTTAGGTCGTCAGCGTCTGGTGGTCGCACGTACGTGCCTTGGAAGTTATCAAGAAATGCGGCTTCCAGGTCTTCCCAGCTCTCAATTGACTTTGCTGGCAAGCTGTTAAGCCAATGCCGGGCTGGTCCTTTAAGCTTGAGTGGGAGATATTTGATGGTGTGGAGATCATCACCACGGTCCATGTGGATATGAAGGAGATAGTCCTCGATCCAAACCGTGGGGTCTGTTGTGCCATCATAAGATTCAATGTTCACGGGTTTAAACCCTTTGGGGATTTGATGATCCATTACTTCATCTGTGAAGCATAGTGGGTGTGCGGTGCCTCTGTATTGGGCGATATCACGACGGAGTTCAAAAGAGTTTGTGTATTTTGTTCGGCCCGGCCAGACTTACTATGTCCGGCGCGACGGTTGTCGTCGCGTATCATGGGGCGCCCACGCGATCCATAGATCGATCTTGATTGTCTTGCCTTATCCTCCAATATATCTTGCAAGTCCGGAGCATTCCCCTGTGGCCTTGTGCTTTTCGAGCGATGCCGGGGTACGGTTCTGGTGGAGGGCCTAGAGGCCTCTCTCTCGCGGCCACGGGGTGGTCGGTCAGCCGTATTGTCTGCTGGTGATGCAGGTTCATATGCCTCCTCCTCTAATCGGGGGAGCATCTTGAGTTTAGGGTAGCTTTTGGAGGGGCGGTCGAGCTCATGCTCTTCGGCTGCAAGGACTTCAGTCCATCTGTCGGCTAGCAGATCTTGATCAGCTCTAAGTTGTTGCTGCTTTTTCTTGAGGCTGTTTGCCGTGGCCATAAGCCTGCATTTAAAATGCTCTTGTTTGACGGGATCCTCAGGTACGACGAATTTGTCGTCGTCGAGGCTTGCCTCGTCTCTGGAGGGAGGCATGTAATCCTCTACTTCTTCGTCTGCTGCCTTCTCATGAGGGCTAGCGTCTCCGTCCTCCTGCGCTGAATCTTGCTGGAGGGGGTTGTCTTCGGCACTGTCTGGGGTGTTGTTATCTCCGGTGCCGGAATCTCCATTCTTGCTGTGGCGGGATTTAGAGCAGCGCCGCTGACGCTGGCACTTGGGTTGTTTCTTGGAGGGGTCATCCGCCGCTGTTCCTTCGCCATTCCCATCCTTTGGGATATCCACCATGTATATGTCATATGATGAGGTGGCTTTCCAGTGCCCAGTAGGCGCTGGTTCTTGGTCATCTCTGGCATCGTCGTCCATACCGTCGATGTCTTCGGAGTCGAAGTCTAGCATGTCGGTTAGATCGTCGACAGTGGCTACTAAGTGGGTGGTGGGTGGGCTTTGAATTTCTTCGTCGTCCGCATCCCAACTGTCCTGACCGCAGTCCGAGCAGGGCTCTCCTGATAACGAGAGATACTTTAGCGAACTCAAGATGTCGCCGAACAGTGAGTGTTGAAAGATGTCCACAGCGGTGAACTCCATGACCGGCGCCCAATCGGATTCGATTGGAGGGGGCGCGGGAGGTTCAGAGTCCGGCAAGGTGTCCGGCACCTCGGAGTCACGAGCTTCATGCGGGACAAGGTCAGTGTTCGACTCTATCGTTGTAGAGGTTGCAGCCCCCGAGGACGTGTTCAGCCACCCGTCCTCGATCTGCGCAGCCGGCTTCGAATTGAATATCGGAGCAAACTCATGTGCGGCCTCCAGGTTACTGTCCGGTTGCAGAGCTAAGTCATGCCTGTCGTGATAGTGCCGCGCGCTCGGCTGTGGCTCGAATCCATCGAAGATCAAGTCCCCGCGGATGTCAGCCGTGAAGTTCAAACTTCCAAATCTGACCTGACGGCCAGGGGCGTAGCTTTCGATCTGCTCTAGATGGCCAAGCGAATTGGCCCGCAGTGCAAAGCCGCCGAATACGAAGATCTGTCCGGGGAGGAAGGTCTCACCCTGGACTGCGTCGTTGTTGATGATCGAAGAAGCCATCGAGCCTATCGGTGACGACACAGAGGAACTCTCAATGAAAGCACCAATGTCGGTGTCAAAACCGGCGGATCTCGGGTAGGGGGTCCCGAACTGTGCGTCTAGGCGGATGGTACCAGGAGACAAGGGACACGATGTTATACCCAGGTTCGGGCCCTCTTGATGGAGGTAAAACCCTACGTCCTGCTTGATTGATATTGATGATGTGGGTAGTACAAGAGTAGATCTACCACAGATCAAGGAGGCTAAACCCTAGAAGCTAGCCTATGGTATGATTGTTGTTCGTCCTATGGACTAAAGCCATCCAGTTTATATAGACACCGGAGAGGGCTAGGGTTACACAGAGTCGGTTACAATGGTAGGAGATCTACATATCCGTATCGCCAAGCTTGTCTTCCACGCCAAGGAAAGTCCCATCCGGACACAGGACGAAGTCTTCAATCTTGTATCTTCATAGTCTTGGAGTCCGGCCGATGATGATAGTACGGCTATCCGGACACCCCCTAGTCCAGGACTCCCTCACCTAAGACAAGACTGCCAAGACTTCCAGGTCCTACTACATCTCCTAGATCTTTCAGTGTCAATAGCTTCAGAGCGCACAACACCTTCTTTGATAGTGATAAGAATCCCTACTCGAAGCCAAGGATCTCCTCAGATCATTTCTGGAGCCACCAACAACGCAGTTACTACTCTTGTGTTCTCTACAACCAAGAGAGAATCTCCCCTCACATGCGCCTTGATTGTGAAGCTATGGCTGGGCTCCCCTCTCTTGAAGAAGCTATGGATTGCTTTCGTGATGCTGGCCTTCTGGAATTTGTCACAGCCAAAGAGCACTGGAATTAAGACCTTCTGTTGTAGTTCTATGCTACTCTTCACATACGTGGATACAACAGGGATCCGAATGCATGGATCCTTGAGTGGATGTCAGGCGATGTGCACCATGAAGCCAAAGCTCAGGACATCATTGAGCTTACCTCCCTGCCCACTCTAGGAGAATTGTATGAGCCTGGTTGTCATCGCCACACAGAAGGACTCCAGAGCATTTTTCAGTGGCCTAAACCCAACATGAGTCAGATGCTCAGCATGATGAAGCCATTGCCTCGTGATGCAGAATATCCAAAGGAATTCTTTGTCCAGGACTTCGAGTACTTGCCCCGCACAGTTTATCTTATCCTGAGGCATACTCTATGGCCAATCAAGGGACATTCTTCTGAAGCAAAACTTGAAGGCGCCATGAAGACTTTGGTTTTCCATATAGTCAATGGCATCAAGTTCAACTCCCAGGATTTCTTCATCAGACAGCTTGCTGCATCTGGGATTGATCTTTTTGGCCTAAAGTTTTATGCTCCATGGGTGATGGGCCTAATAAAGCTTCATTCAACTGTCAACTATCAGCCTTCTGCACGTAACCATCTGGTTTTCTTGCTTGAGGATGACCTATCTGTTGAAGCCATCTACCCAGAACCTGCCAAGGAGCCAATATGTCTTCACAATGCTGATCATCACAGCTTCATGCAACCCATTGAAGGAGTTCATGTTCCAAATGCTGCTATTCCTGCTTATCCGCTTGCTGGCACTGTGCGTTTGCCTCACCGTGCTAATACCGAAGCCACTGCCAGTATAGTTTCTCAAAGGCCTCGAAAGCGTTCTCGTGTACTCAATGACCGAGAGCTTCTTGTGGCCTTACATCAGAAGCAGGACAAGCACCACGACCGGCTGAAGCGTCAAATGCATAGTCTCTTGGTGGATGTCAATCGCATTCGAAATCTGGCCACTAAGAACTCTTTTGTTGCCCATGAGATTGCACGGTGGTCCTAGAAGAGCCTAACTCTACTATGTTATGAAGATGATCTTCAAGCTAATTGCTTCATCGAAAGCTTCAAGTTTGACTCTAGGTCTCCACCTAATGCAAGCTGGTGCCATACTCCCTCGCTTGAAGACTCTGAGTATTCATCTTCAGCTGCCACTGTTGTTGCGAATGTCGTCGATGAAGAAGACGACACCACTTCACCAACAATGTCTGCACTGCATATCGACTCTGCACCAGGCCCCTCTGCACCACCAAACTCCAACAACGACCCTGCTCCACCATCTTCTCTGTAACATCCCAAAATTCTAAATTTTGGAATGTTATAAAAAATAGATAGTTTTGATTGATTGATTGATTGAGTGAAATTCGAAACTTTTTGAAAGTTAAATGAGAGGGAATAAAAGGACTTTACCAAACTTTCATTTTCTTTTTTGATCTCCATGTATTCAAATTCTTTTCAAACACAAAACCCTGGACTGAAGATAATATGACTTCTTCCATTTAAATAAATGAAAAAGGGTTTTGAAAAGATTTGAATTTCATTCGGAAATATTTTCCAATTCATAAACTTCACGCAACTCAATGATTTTCAGGAGAGAAGATAAAATGACTTCTTCAAAACATATGAAATATGAGTTGGGAGTTTAAAAGAAATCCAATTTAAAGTCCATTTGAAAATTATTTCAATTTGGATTTATTTGGGTTTTATTCAAATAATTTTCTCCAAAAATAAAATATATGGAAATTAGGGTAACATGATTCCCTATAGTAGAAAATTGGAGAGAAATAAATTTGAATTAATTTTGGTATTTCTAAAATGATTTTATTGGGTTTTAAATAGGTCAGTAGCACTGATTGAATTATTAGAATTGTTGTGGATCTTATTTTAAGCCAGAATAATGTTCACGTTGTAGAAAATCTTTTTCTAAAAAATTTGATATATTATATGCCTATGTAATAGTTTTAGTTATTTTGTTTTTATTATTTTAGTTCTCTGAAAAATTGTTTAAAAAAAACAATCTACCGACCGAACTGGGCCGGCCCAGCTCAGCCAGGCCAAGCCCAGCCCAGCCGCACCGTCCCCGACCTCGCGCTGGAGGCCGGATCCCGCATGACTCCGTCGCCGCCTCGACGTCCGTGCCGCGGCGGGCCTCTTCTTGCCGCCTTTACCCCTCCTCCACGCCACCCGTTGCTCCCTCCGCCTATTTAAGCCGCCGCCCGACTCTCTCTTCTCTGTCCTTGCCACCGTCGCTCCCCGACTCGCCGCAACCGCCGCCGCCGGCGAGATCTGTCGCCGCCGCGCCTCACCGTCGCCGCCTTGCCGCTCCGTCGCCTGCTGTTTGCCGCCGCACTCCGTCCTACACCGCGTCGCCCCGCGTAGCCGCGCTGTCGGTGTACTAGAGTAGGGGTACCCTAGTATCCCGAACTTGTGCACGAGCAGTTGCAGCACCCCGCGGCAAGGCTTGCCGGGTGACCGCCAAGGTCCTCCATGGTTCCTTTGGAACCATTCAAGAACAAAGTATTCAAGCCAAGGAGACAAGGCCCCGGCAAGAGGAGCTTGCCGGGAAGGCCAACCAAGGCATCGCAAGGAACTTGCCGCGACGCGCCACGCGTCCTGGCAAGGCCCGGTGAGCGACAAGCTTCCGGGCGCGACAAGACAATATCCGCGGCAAGGCGCTTGCCGCGACAAGCTACCACCCAGTACCCGTGCTCCAGCACATCCACCAACATGTCGCCCTGAGGTCTTTCCAAACGCGCGTGGCAAGAAGCTGTGCAGCCAGCGGTGCGCGGTGGCGAGCGACGCTGACAAGACTGCCATCGTGGCGAATGGTGGCGTCCCTGACGGTCCTTTTTGCACTATTTGGGCGACGCAGACAGACATTTAATGCCTTTGTCCCCTGCCGTCAGGGTTAGGTAGGATACACTGTACAAGTAGTTGTACCAACCGCAATTCCTTTTCCATTTTTGCCCTTGTCTACGTTGCCACCTGTCGGAGACCCCTTCAGCATATAAAAGGAGGCCCATGCGCAATGTAGAGGGGGGGGGGGTTCGAGGCCAGAAAAACACTCACGCTCGGTCTCATTAGCAGCTAGAGTGTACTGTAGCACTCAGCGCTCCTGAGCAAGAACTCAATACAATCAGACAAGCAGCAGTAGGAGTATTATCTCTCCGGAGAGCTCCGAAGCTGGGTAAAACTGCTCGTGTGCTTTGCCTCGATCCGCTCTTCGTGCGACCTCCGCCCCCCGCCGAACCGAAAGGGGCTCGGTCCGCCGGTCCCATAGGTGTTCGTGGATCAGCCTCCCCGACATCTTTGGCGCGCCAGGTAGGGGGCGTCGAGGTTGTGTGAACCTGATCCGGCGTTCACACGAGCTTGATCTTCATCTTCTTCATCGACATGCCACCGAAGAAGAAGACTTCGGCGGCAGTTGTTCCGTCCACGTCGATCCCACCACCACCGGAGCAAACGAGTGGTGGGGTAGACGCCGGCGGAAGAACGGGCGTCGACGAGGGAGCTCACGGTGCTGCCAGGTCCAAGGACAAGGCTGCGCAGACCTCGGCGTCCGTACATGCACCGCGCCCGTCTCAGGAGTCGCAGGATCGACAGCGTCATGGTATTCGCAGTGCCATACGTTTGTTGGACCAAGATCGAGCTGGTGGATCTCGGGGTGCTCAAGACCAGCATGCATGCCAATGTGCTGGCACGAGTGAGACACGGTCGCCTGGACGGGATACTGCTCCTTCTAACATAGTTAGAAGTCCGAGCATATCCCGCTCCTCGCACCGTTCGCCACTGCCACCCACCACTCCAGCAGAAGCTTTGGCGCGAGCTCAACTGCTCCTGGATTACCCTCCAACGGAAGGCAAGATCGATCAATGGAGGGCCACCATTCAGAGTCTCATCGGCTTCACCAACGGCGACACTCCGGGCAGCCGAGTGCGTCGCTGCTGTGGCAGGACTGCCAGGCACAAGGCGGTGGCGACGAAACCGATGGGGGTGCAACCACCATGCACTCTCCACCCCGAAGGACAAGATCGCCGACTCGCCGGATCCACCTCGACAGCGACTCCACCGCATCATCAGATCCACGAGCTCGTCGCGATCAGCGCCAAGTTCTTCATGAACGGCAGCAAGAAGACGCTCGTACTTGCATCGAGTGCCAAAGAGAAGCGCGGCGTCAATCCGACCAGCACGCTGGGCCCTCTGTCAACATGCATGCACCGGGGGAACCAGGCGACTTGCCGTACGCGGTAGGTTGCCCTGCGTTCACTCGCGAGCTGCGGCAAGTCTAGTGGCCCAGCACGAAGAATTTCAAGCCAGATGTACCAGAGAAGTAAGACGGCAAGTCGCATCCGTCTGAGTTCCTCAACATCTACACCATCGCGGTGCAAGCTGCCGGGGGGCGGGACAACAAGATCCTGGGCAACTACTTCCCGCTGGTGCTCAAGCCCAATGTCAGATCCTGGCTCATGCACTTGCCAGACAACTCCATATCCTCTTGGGCAGACCTATGCCATCAGTTTGTCGGCGCCTTTACAGGCGGCCACAAGCCTCATGGCCAAGAGAGCGACCTTCATCTGCTCGCCCAGAAGGAAGGAGAGCCCCTGCGCAAGTACATTCAGAGATTCAGCCGCGTACAGCACAACATCCCAGATGTCCACCCTGCCGCGGTAATCAGTGCGTTCCACCAGAACGTGCGAAACCGCAGGATGCGGGAGGAGATGGCTATGTGCAAGATCAGAGACGTCAGTGAGCTATATGCCCTGGCCGACAAGTGTGCACGTGCTGAGGAAGGAAGGAAACTCCCCGGAGAGAATATAGGAACAGGAGGATCTGATAGTGAGGAGACTGCCCCGGCAAAGAAAAACCGGCGGCGGAACAACAGGAAGAAGAAAGGCAAAGATGTGCTCGTCGTTGAGCAGTCCGGCAACGGAGGTGGCCCCAAGAAAGCCAAAGCTGTTAGCTCCGGCGAGGAGGCTGTGCCGGTCGCCGACAAGCAGGACGGCACCAACAAGCAGTACTGCAAGATCCACCATACCAAGGGCCATGACCTCCAGAGCTGCAAGAAGGTCGAGCAGCTTGTCGAGCAGCAAAAGGCTGAATACGAGCGACGCGACAAGGAGAAGGCCCAGGAAGGTGCTGGAGGAGCCGGCAAGAAACGCCCCGGCCGAGGAGGGCGCCGCGGCAAGGCCAAGCAGCGGCAAGGAGACAGACCTCCCCGCGACCACGACAAGGATGAAGATGATGACGACGATGAAGATATGGATGATGACGAGACCGATGACCAGGAGTTCCAGAAAGCCACAGAGGTCCTATGCGTTGACGGAGGTGCTTCTCTGCATACTTCACACCGCCAGCTCAAGCAGTGGGTGCGGGAAGTTAATGCGGCAGAACCACCCGTCGAGTCATGCAGGCCTCTGAAATGGTCCAGCACGCCTATCATCTTTGATATTGAGGACCACCCTGATCGCATAACTGCGGTCAGGTGCTTGCCGATGTTGGTTTCACCAACTATCCACAACCTCAAGGTCACTAAGATGCTAGTTGACGGCGGGGCCGGCTTGAACCTGATCTCCTCCGCGGTACTCTAGAAACTCTAGATCCCTGATGGCGAGCTCGAAGAGACCGGCACGTTCCAAGGAATCAATCCGGGAAGAAGCAAGCCGAAGGGAAAGATCACGTTGCCGGTGACATTTGGCAGCGAGTTGAACTTCAGGACTGAGAGGGTCACTTTTGACGTTGCTGACTTTCCATTGCCTTACAATGGGATACTCGGCCGTCCAGCACTCGCCAAATTCATGGCAGCCTCTCACTATGCATACAACATACTGAAGATGCCAGGCCCGATAAGTGTCATCTCTGTCCTTGGCAACAAGAAGGATGCTCTTATCTGCGCCGACAAGATCTACCAGGAAGCAGCAGCCGCAACAGATCGTGATTCACTTACCGATGAAGCTCCTGGGGCGAAGAAGAAAACCAAGTCCGGCAAGAGTTCTGATGCCCACTCCGGCAAGCGCACCTCTTCGGAGTGCTGCGCTACCGTCGAGGACGCACCATCGAGCTCCACCGACAAGTGTAAGAAAACAATGGTAGCTCCACCTGAGACCAAGAAGGTGTCTGCCAAGGATGATGGCACTGGTGGTACCTTCACCATCAGCGCCACTCTCGACCCTAAAAAGGAAAGCGCGCTCGTTGCTTTCCTGTGGGCGAACGTTGACGTATTTGCGTGGCAACCGTCTGACATCCCTGGTGTTCCCAGGAAAGTAATCGAGCACCATCTTGCCGTTTATCCTCATGCGCGGCCCGTCAAGCAGAAAGTCAAGAAACAGGCAGTGGAGCGCCAAGAATTCATCGCAGAAGAAATCAAGAAATTGGAAGCAGCAGGCCTCGTCAGAGGAGTGCTCCATCCTACGTGGCTGGCCAAACCTGTAGTCATGCGCAAGGCAAACGGGAAATGGAGGCTTTGTATCGACTTTACCGATGTCAATAAAGCTTGTCCCAAAGACCCATTTCCCTTGCCGCGCATCGACCAGATTGTTAACTCCACGGCCGGATGTGACTTGCTTTCATTTCTTGATGCATACTCAGGATACCATCAGATCTTCATGGCAGAAGAGGATGAGGAGAAGACCGCATTCATCACCCCATGTGGCACTTACTGTTTCGTACGGATGCCTCTCGGTTTAAAGAATGCTGGTTCAACATTTGCAAGGGTAGTCCATGACGCTTTTGAGCCGCAAATACACAGAAATGTGGAAGCCTACATGGATGACATAGTGGTCAAGAGCAAGGACAAGGCGACTCTGATTCAAGATTTAGACGAAACCTTTGCAAATCGGCGCAAGATCAACCTCAAGCTTAACCCCGAGAAGTGCGTGTTTGGAGTCCCCTCCGGCAAGCTTCTTGGGTTCTTCGTGTCTCGGCGGGGGATTGAAGCCAATCCCGACAATATCAAGGCCATTGAGCAGATTGAAGCTCCAAAGCACGTCAAGGATGTACGAAGACTTGCCGGTTGCGTAGCTGCTCTCAGTAGGTTTATCTCTAGGTCTGCTGAGCGCGCCCTGCCATTTTTCAAAATATTGAAAAAGGCAGGTCCAATGAAATGGACTCCGGAAGCGGAGGCTGCGCTGCAGGACTTAAAAAGATACCTGTCCTCCACTCCAACACTTGTCGCACCTAAGCCACAAGAGAAGTTGCTGCTATATATAGCGGCAACCAATCAAGTGGTTAGTGCTGCGTTAGTAGAGGAGAGGGAGGCGGATGATGAGCCAGCAACCACGGCAGATGCATCCAACGACAAGCAGGAGACTTCACCGGCAAGCTCTGGTCCCGACAAAGATGGATCTACGCAGGCGCATGAGAAGATGCAGAAAAGAATGGTGCAGCGCCCAGTTTACTTTGTCAGTTCCCTTCTACAGGGGGCTAGGTCAAGGTATTCTGGTGTGCAGAAATTGCTTTTCGGCCTTCTCATGGCCTCGAGAAAGCTGCGCCATTACTTCCAAGCACATGAGATCACAGTCGTCACTCGTTTTCCGCTGAAAAGGATACTGCAAAATCCAGAAGCAACAGGCAGGATTGTCGAGTGGGCACTGGAACTGTCAAGCTTTAGCCTCAAGTTTGAGAGCACTTCAACTATCCAAAGCAGAGCATTGGTAGAGTTCATAGCAGAGTGGACGCCAACACAAGATGAAGAAGTTCCAGAAACGAGCA
Organism: Triticum aestivum; assembly: GCF_018294505.1. NCBI lineage: Eukaryota > Viridiplantae > Streptophyta > Magnoliopsida > Poales > Poaceae > Triticum > Triticum aestivum. Next base: position 264,917,574 of record NC_057813.1, read on the forward strand.
TCCCCGTCAAGGAAGCAAGCAAAGAGTGGCTAATGTACTTTGATGGTGCTTTCTCGCTGCAAGGCGCCGGTGCGGGCGTGCTACTTGTTGCACCCACCGGAGAGCACCTCAAGTACGTAGTCCAGATGCACTTTCCCAAGGAGCAAGCAACAAACAATACTACAGAGTATGAAGGTTTGCTTGCTGGTCTCAGGATCGCAGCAGACCTTGGAATCAAGAAGCTCATTGTCAGGGGTGGCTCACAGCTTGTCGTCCGCCAAGTGAACAAGAATTATCAGAGTCCTTTGATGGAAGCCTACGTTGATGAAGTGAGAAAGCTAGAAGAGCACTTTGACGGCCTACAGATGGAACATGTTCCAAGAGCTCAGAACGACATTGCTGATGGCCTGTCAAAGTGCACCGCACTTAAGTTACCTGTGGAACCAGGGATCTTTGTGCTCAAGCTGACTCAACCGTCTGTAGCGCCATAAACTGGACAGAGCAAGAAGAGGAAGTTTGATTTCTGGTGACATTTTCCCGGCGGAGCTCCCGAAGCCGCCGCCAAGAAGGTCCTCAAGATCAACACCAAAGGTGCTGAGGAGCAGTCTGCTTTGGCAAGCCTTAGGGTTTGTTCCGTTGAAGCAGACGCTCCCGACAAGTTTTGCTCCGGCAAGCTTGCCGGGGAACGCCAAGATCCGACTGAGCCGCAGGTTCTCGCCGTAGAAGCGGATGTTCCCGCAGCAGCAGATGTGCCTTTAGTCTTTGTTGTCGAGCCGCAAGCTCCAGCATGGGCACAGCAGATTGTCCGTTTCCTTCAGACAGGAGAACTCCCGAAGAGCAAGAAGAAGCAGAAAGAGTAGCCCGACAGTCAAGTATGTACCAGTTTGTCGATGACACACTGTACAGAAGAAGACTCAACGGTGTGAAATTGAAGTGTATTCACCGGGAAGACGGACAAAAGCTGTTGGCAGAGATACATGGAGGCATATGTGGTCACCACATTGGCGCGAAGAGCACTTGCCGGCAAAGCGTTCCGGCAAGGTTTCTTTTGGCCAACAGCCCTCCAGGATGCAACTGCACAAGTAACCAAGTGTGAAGCGTGGCCAGTTCCATTCAAGCAGATACACCAGCCAGCTCAAGCTCTCCAGACGATCCCTTTATCCTGGCCATTTTCGGTCTGGGGGCTCGATATCCTCGGCCCTTTCCCCGAGCTGTCAGGGGCTTGAGTACTTGTACGTTGCAATCGACAAGTTCACAAAGTGGCCGGAAGTGGAACCAGTGAGGAAGGTGACAACACAGTCAGCAGTCAAGTTCTTCAGGTCGATTGTTTGCCGTTTCGGGATCCCTAACAGGATCATCACCGACAACGGCACACAATTCACGAGCCGCACCTTCATGCAGTACGTCCAAGATCTTGGCGCCAAGGTCTGCTTCGCTTCTGTTGCTCATCCGAGAAGCAACGGTCAAGCGGAGAGGGCAAATGCTGAAGTGCTGCACGGGCTCAAGACCAGGACTTTCGACAGGCTGCGCAAGTGCGGAAGGAACTGGATTGAGGAGCTGCCGGTGGTTCTTTGGTCGATCAGGACGACGCCAAATCGAGCCACTGGCCAAACACCTTTCGCTCTAGTCTATGGAGCAGAGGCAGTTCTCCCCACGGAACTCGTATACGGATCACCTCGAGTGCTCGCTTATGATGAGCTTGAGCAAGAGCAGCTGCGACAAGATGACGCGCTGCTCCTTGAGGAGGACCGTCTTCAGGCTGCTGTACGAGCTGCTCGATACCAGCAAGCTTTGCACTGCTACCATAGCCGCAAAGTTAATGCCAGAAGTTCGAGGAAGGCGACCTTGTTCTTCGGTGCGTTCAGTCCGCCAAGAATTCCAACAAGTTGACGCCGAAGTGGGAAGGCCCTTACCGGGTGAAACGAGTCACTAGGCCTGGCGCTGTCCGCCTTGAGACCGAAGATGGCATTCCGGTGAGCAACTCCTGGAACATTAAGCATCTTCGTAAGTTTTACCCGTAGGGCGCGGTTGCCGGAATCTTTTCCGGCAACCACCTTTTGTACAAGTCTTGCCGATGTTGCATGTAATCCTTTGTACAAAGCCGGGCGTAGACCCTGTGCATAAGTAAAGCTCACGTGCTCTGCACATCTTGTCAATATCATGTTGTCTACTTTATTTTTGCATGCGTTATCTGACACTTTGTGCAGCGCCTACCCCCGGTAAGCAATAACGAGCCGTAAGGCTCCATATCTTTATTTTCTCTTCTTTCTTTTTCTCAAAAAGGAAAGGAAGGTTCCCTCGCACACAAGCTTGCCGGGGGAAAGGAGAAGATAATGGTGTGGACTAGGCATCGTTCAAGGAAGTTTTGCCTTACCGGAAAGCAAATGACAAAAAAGCTAAGTTGCCAAAGTTTGAGCAATCAGTTTAAAATTTTGAAGTTATCTTCCTCGAACGACCGTACTTTGTATGGAAAACCTGTGCGCGGAGGAACCAACTCGTAGCTAGTTGCGCCCTTACTTTGTTTCGAGTCTGCTCAACAACTTAAGTGAGCTGCGACTAGTTGCGACAAGGTTTCTTGTCGGTAGCGGCACCGCCAGCAGGCTGCTGATGTCCCGCACTCAGCGCTCGCGGCTAAGGTGCCTGTGCCGACAAGTTCCCTAAAAGCGTAGGGCAAGAAAATACAAAGGAAGGAATCTAGTAAAGGAAATAACACAGCAATCTCTACCCAAAATAGAGTTATATTACAAGATAGCTTGTCGCAGCTCTAACGGATTGTTCTCATGACATGACCGACAGCGACAAAGAAAAAGAGAAAACGGGCGGCCTAATCTACGCGATCGCCCTCAACCCTCTTGATCTCGCTCACCTTGTCCACAATGGGTGCGACAAGGGCCTTGAGCGCTTCCAGATCAGCATCCGACGGCAGGGACCTGAGGACGTTGGTGAGGTTGAGGCCTGGGTTGCGGAAGGCCACCTTCACCAGCACCTTTTGAAGAACTCCCGCGCAGATCTTGCGCGACTCGTCGGCCAATTGCTTTGGGATCTTCTCCCGGAGTCGTTGGAGGGCCGTCGCCACGCCTTTGAAGAACAAGCTGAGCTTGGCGCTGGGTTGGAGGTGCTCGTCGGAAGAATACCCGAGGTCCTCCATCCCCAGCTGCGCCAGCTCCCCGTCGATGGCGGCGGCAACATTCACGAGACCCTCGGTCCAGTGCTCCACAGTCTCCCTAAAAGCATTCTGGGCGGCAGCAGCACTCGCCAGCAGCGCCTCATTGGCCTTAATCTTCTCCTTCAGGGCCACTTCCTGCTCCCTGGCGCCGTCCAGCATCTTGGTCAAAGTGGCCAGCTTCAACTCAAGATCTGCGTTGGAGTCCTTGGCGGCGCTACGCTCTTTGCTCCTCTCAGCGAGACGACCCTGCAGCTCGCCATGAGCGGCGGCATCCTTCTCGCGCTCACGCTTGAGCGCGGCAAGCTTCTCGCCGCTCGCCTTGAGATCGGCCTCCAGCTGCGCCATCTTCGTCTCCAGCTCCTTCTTGGCGGCCTCGGCAGCTGCGGCAGCATCCTTTGCTTCCTTGACAGCTCCGCCAATTGCTTGCTCACGCGCGGCAAACTCCTCCTCGTGGCTGTCAAGGTTGACCTTGCGCTGCGCCAATTCACCTTCCTGCGCAGATAGCTTCTCGGCAGCGAGCTGCTGTTGCTCTTCAACCTCAGCCTTCTCGAGGAGGAAGGCTTTCCGCTCCTCGGCGACTTGCTCCCGCTCCTCTGCCAGGGATCGGAGAGCTTCCTGCCTGAGACCCCGGAGCTCCTCCGCGCGCTTCTCGATGTCCACTCCCGCCTTCGCGACAAGCGCTTCTCGAGATTCCAGCTTGGCCTGTCGGGCACGGTAAAGCGACAACAGCTTCCGCAGCAGCCGCTCCTCCTCAGGCTCGTCGCTGCTGCTGCTTGGCGCATCGACCAGCGTCGGCCCAGCGGAGGCGAGCACCTCTCCATCCAAGGTTTCTCCTTCGACCGGCGCCCTGGAGCTTGACGCCCAGGGGAGCTTGATGAAGATGCCATCGCCGGCCTTCAAATAGACGCCGGGCTGGGGCTCTTCGGAGCCTGGCGCTGCAGCAGCGGCGGAGGGATCGGCGGTCGGCGTAGCGCCTGACGCTGCTGCGGCCTCGGGGCCATCAGTGCGATCGCCGGATCCCTCGCCAGCTTCTGCGGCGGCATCTTTGGCGGCCTCTTCGCCGGCGTGATCATCAGTGCCGGCTTCTCCTTCGGTGGCAATGGCGTCGTCGGTATTGCTGTGCGCGCCATCCTCGCTGGCGACCTCGGTTTCCATCGGCTCCATGGCAGATGGATCTGACGAACGGAAAAAAGAGAAAAGTCAAGCAAATATCCAAAAAGGAAATCAGAAGAAGAAGAAGAACCCAAGGGAAGTTTTCAAGCAAGAGGATTACCTGTACTAGGATCTGCAGTCGTGGTCTCAACCATCGGAGGATCACTGGTGCTATCCCTTGCCGGAGAACTGTCCCTTGCCGGAGAGTTCTCCCTTGCCGGAGAACGCTCCCTTGCCAGGGAATTCTCCCTTGGCGGTGTAGTCGAAGCTGATGGCACTTCGGGAACGGCTTCCGGGCTCTCCTAGTGAGGCTGCTCTGCTCCTGCACAAACCAACAGTCAGATATCAGCAAAGAAAGATCACCCATGCGCGCCTGACAGCAGGAAGTAAACTATATACTTACGCTGGGGGCTGCGATGGGGGCTGCATTGGGGAAAAGTTGCCGGGTCCGGCAAGGTGGTCTCGGGCACGCCCCCTGCTGTCGCAGTGGGTTCGTCCTCAATGACAATCACCGGGACCTTGGCTCTCTTTGCCGCTCTCTGTGCCAAAGTCCTGAAAAGGGATGGGTTCGGAGTAAAGCAAATCAGATACAAGGCAAAACTGCAAGAATTGAAGAACTACAAGTACAACAAAGAATCTTACTCTTCTTCTTCCTCGTCGGAGCAGAGCGCGGAGAGATCGAAGTCCGGCTCGCCTCCGGTGCGACAAGGCGGAGGAGTGGGCTCCCTTGTCCGCTTGGCAGGGGCAGTAGCGGTGGACCGGGAAGACCCCGCTCCAGTTGCCGCAGCGGCGTGAGGCGCTCCCGCGGCAACAGTGCTTGCCACGGTAGAGCATGTCGCACGGCACGGTGGCTGTTGATTCGCCTGCCGCCCCGCTATGTCCCCGGCCTTGCGGAGACGCCTTCTTGGTGGAGCTGGGGGCTCCGCTTGAGGCGAGCTGGCTGAAGGTGGGGAGGAGGAGGAGCCGATCTTCAACGAGTCGCTCGCTCCCTCGGCGGGCTCGCTCGACTCGGCTTCAGGCCCGACAAGCTCTTCCTCGCCGGCAAACTCCTCTCGCTCGACAAGGCTTGCCGCCTCTGCTGCCTCTGCCTCCTCCACTGTGAATCCAAACTCACCCGCGGCAGCGGCTACTGCCGGCTCTTCCAGCCTAGTGGCGATGTGCTGCATCTCCGCATCGGTGGTGTCGCGGGTGAGGCTCTTCTGTTCGTCAGAGCGGACCGGCACTTCTACCAAGCCGTCAAAGAAATCCCGCACGACATCGTCTGCAGGCTCTTGCCAGGTTGGTATGATTCCATGCGAATCGCACAACGTCATCATTGCGCAGATGCGGTCGAGCGAGGAGTTGTTGCACAACGGAACGACACCCCTCGGCAACATGAACGCTTCAGGATGCTGAGGATCGCGCTTGAACAGCTCCAGATCATGAGGCTGCACCCGGGCCTCAACTTCAACTTCACTATCCTGGAACTGGATGCGATGATCCTGGAGCTGTTCAAGCGCGATCCTCAGCATCCGAAGCATTCATGTTGCCGAGGGGTGTCGTTCCGTTGTGCAACACTCCTCGCTCGACCGCATCTGGCAATGATGCCGTGTGCGATTCGCATGGAATCGTCCCAACCTGGCAAGAGGCTGCGGACGAGTCGTGCGGGATTTCTTTGACGGCTTGGTAGAAGTGCCGGTCCGCTCTGACGAACAGAAGAGCCTCACCCGCGACACCACCGATGCGGAGATGCAGCACATCGCCACTAGGCTGGAAGAGGCGGCAACAGCCGCTGCCGCAGGTGAGTTTGGATTCACCATGGAGGAGGCAGACGCAGCAGAGGCGGCAAGCCTTGTCGAGCGAGAGGAGTTTGCCAGCGAGGAAGAGCTTGTCGGGCCTGAAGCTGAGTCGAGCGAGCCCGCCGAGGGCGCGAGCGACTCATTGAAGATCGGCTCCTCCTCCTCCCCACCTTCAGCCAGCTCGCCTCAAGCGGAGCCCCCAGCTCCACCAAGAAGGCGTCTCCGCAAGGCCGGGGACATAGCCGGGCGGCAGGCGAATCAACAGCCGTCGTGCCGCGCGACATGCTCTACCGTGGCAAGCACTGTTGCCGCGGGAGCGCCTCACACCGCTGCGGCAACTGGAGCGGGGTCTTCCCGGTCCACCGCTACTGCCCCTGCCAAGCGGACAAGGGAGCCTACTCCTCCACCTCGTCGCACCGGAGGCAAGCCGGACTTCGATCTCTCCGCGCTCAGCTCCGACGAGGAAGAAGAAGAGTAAGATTCTTTGTTGTACTTGTAGTTCTTCAATTGTTGTTGTTTTGCCTTGTATCTGATTTGCTTTACTCCGAACCCATCCCTTTTCAGTACTCTGGCCTAGAGAGCAGCGAAGAGAGCCAAGGTCCCGGTGATTGTCATCGAGGACGAACCCACCGCGACAGCAGGGGGCGTGCCCGAGACCACCTTGCCAGACCCGGCAACTTTTCCCCAAAGCAGCCCCCATCGCAGCCCCCAGCGTAAGTATATAATTTACTTCCTGCTGTCAGGCGCGCATGGGTGATCTTTCTTTGCTGATATCTGACTGTTGGTTTGTGCAGGAGCAGAGCAGCCTCACTAGGAGAGCCCGGAAGCTGTTCCCGAAGTGCCATCAGCTTCTACTACACCGCCAAGGGAGAATTCCCTGGCAAGGGAGCGTTCTCCGGCAAGGGAGAACTCTCCGGCAAGGGACAGTTCTCCGGCAAGGGACAGCACCAGTGATCCTCCGGTGGTTGAGACCACGACTGCAGATCCTAGTACAGGTAATCCTCTTGCTTGAAAACTTCCCTTGGGTTCTTCTTCTTCTGATTTTCTTTTTGGATATTTGCTTGACTTTTCTCTTTTTTCCGTTCGTCAGATCCATCTGCCACGGAGCCAATGGAAACCGAGGTCGCCGGCGAGGATGGCGCGCACAGCAATACCGACGACGCCGTTGCCACCAAAGGAGAAGCCGGCGCTGATGATCCCGCCGGCGAAGAGGCCGCCAAAGCTGCCGCCGTAGAAGCTGGCGAGGGATCCGGCGATTGCACTGACGGCCCCGAGGCTGCAGGAGCGTCAGGCGCTACGCCGACCGCCGATCCCTCCACCGCTGCTGCAGCGCCAGGCTCCGAAGAGCCCCAGCCCGACGTCTATTTGAAGGCCGGCGATGGCATCTTCATCAAGCTCCCCTGGGCGTCAAGCTCCAGGGCGCCGGTCGAAGGAGAAACCTTGGATGGAGAGGTGCTCGCCTCCGCTAGTCGACGCGCCAAGCAGTAGCAGCGACGAGCCTGAGGAGGAGTGGCTACTGCGGAAGCTGTTGTCGCTTTACCGCGCCCGACAGGCCAAGCTGGAATCCCGAGAAGCGCTTGTCGCGAAGGCGGGAGTGGACATCGAGAAGCACGCGGAGGAGCTCCGGGGTCTCAGGCAGGAAGCTCCCCGATCCCTGGCAGAGGAGCGGGAGCAAGTCGCCGAGGAGCGGAAAGCCTTCCTCCTCGAGAAGGCTGAGGTTGAAGAGCAACAGCGGCTCGCTGCCGAGAAGCTATCTGCGCAGGAAGGCGAATTGGCGCAGCGCAAGGTCAACCTTGACAGCCACGAGGAGGAGCTTGCCGCGCGTGAGCTAGCAATTGGCGGGGCTCTCAAGGAAGCAAAGGATGCTGCCGCAGCTGTCGAGGCCGCCAAGGAGCTGGAGACGAAGATGGCGCAGCTGGAGGCCGGTCTCAAGGCGAGCGGCGAGGAGCTTGCCGCGCTCACGACACCGCCGCTCATGGCGAGCTGCAGGGTCGTCTCGCTGAGAGGAGCAAAGAGCTTAGCGCCGCCAAGGACTCCAACGCAGATCTTGAGTTGAAGCTGGCCACTTTGACCAAGACGCTGGACGGCGCCAGGGAGTAGGAAGTGGCCTTGAAGGAGAAGATCAAGGCCGACGAGGCGCTGCTGGCGAGTGCTGCTACCGCCCAGAATGCTTTTAGGGAGACTGTGGAGCACTGGACCGAGGGTCTCGTGAATGTTGCCACCGCCATCGGCGGGGAGCTGGCGCAGCTGGGGATGGAGGACCTTGGGTATTCTTCCGACGAGCACCTCCAACCCAGCGCCAAGCTCAGCTTGTTCTTCAAAGGCGTGGCGACGGCCCTCCAGCGACTTCGGGAGAAGATCCCAAAGCAGCTGGCTGACGAGTCGCGCAAGATCTGCGCGGGAGTTCTTCAAAAGGTGCTGGTGAAGGTGGCCTTCCGCAACCCAGGCCTCAACCTCACCAACGTCCTCAAGTCCCTGCCGCCGGATGCTGATCTGGAAGCGCTCAAGGCCCTTGTCGCACCCATTGTGGACAAGGTGAGCGAGATCAAGAGGGTTGAGGGCGATCGCGTAGATTAGGCCGCCCGTTTTCTCTTTTTCTTTGTCGCTGTCGGTCATGTCATGAGAACAATCCGTTAGAGCTGCGACAAGCTATCGTGTAATATAACTCTATTTTGGGTAGAGATTGCTGTGTTATTTCCTTTACTTGATTCCTTCCTTTGTATGTTCTTGCCCTACGCTTTTAGGGAACTTGTCGGCGCAGGCACCTTAGCCGCGAGCGCTGAGTGCGGGACATCAGCAGCCTGCTGGCGGTGCCGCTACCGACAAGAAACCTTGTCGCAACTAGTCGCAGCTCACTTAAGTTGTTGAGCGGACTCGAAACAAAGTAAGGGCGCAACTAGCTACGAGTTGGTTCCTCCGCGCACTGGTTTTCCATACAAAGTACGGTCGTTCGAGGAAGATAACTTAAAAATTTTAAACTGATTGCTCAAACTTTGGCAACTTAGCTTTTTTGTCGTTTGCTTTCCGGTAAGGCGAAACTTCCTTGAACGATGCCTAGTCCACACCATTATCTTCTCCTTTCCCCCTGGCAAGCTTGTGTGCGAGGGAACCTTCCTTTCCTTTTTGAGAAAAAGAAAGAAGAGAAAATAAAGATATGGAGCCTTACGGCTCATTATTGCTTACCGGGGGTAGGCGCTGCACAAAGTGTCAGATAACGCATGCAAAAATAAAGTAGACAGCATGATATTGACAAGATGTGCGGAGCACATGAGCTTTACTTATGCACGGGGTCTGCGCCCGGCTTTGTACAAAGGATTATATGCAACATCGGCAAGACTTGTACAAAAGGTGGTTGCCGGAAAAGATTCCGGCAACCGCGCCCTACGGGTAAAACTTACAAAGATGCTCAATGTTCCAGGAGTTGCTCACCGGAATGCCATCTTCGGTCTCTAGGCGGACAGTGCCAGGCCTAGTGACTCGTTTCACCTGGTAAGGGCCTTCCCACTTCGGCATCAACTTGTTGGAATTCTTGGCGGACTGAACGCGCCGAAGAACAAGGTCGCCTTCCTCAAAACTTCTGGCATTAACTTTGCGGCTATGGTAGCGGCGCAAAGCTTGCTGGTATCGAGCAGCTCGTATAGTATCCTGAAGACGGTCCTCCTCAAGGAGTAGCACGTCATCTTGTTGCAGCTGCTCTTGCTCAAGCTCATCATAAGCGAGCACTCGAGGTGATCCGTATACGAGTTCTGTGGGGAGAACTGCCTCTGCTCCATAGACTAGAGCGAAAGGTGTTTGGCCAGTGGCTCGATTTGGCGTCGTCCTGATCGACCAAAGAACCATCGGCAGCTCCTCAATCCAGTTCCTTCCGCACTTGCGCAGCCTGTTGAAAGTCCTGGTCTTGAGCCCGCGCAACACTTCAGCATTTGCCCTCTCCGCTTGACCGTTGCTTCTCGGATGAGCAACAGAAGCGAAGCAGACCTTGGCGCCAAGATCTTGGACGTACTGCATGAAGGTGCGGCTCGTGAATTGTGTGCCGTTGTCGGTGATGATCCTGTTAGGGATCCCGAAACAGCAAACAATCGACCTGAAGAACTTGACTGCTGACTGTGCTGTCACCTTCCTCACTGGTTCCACTTCCGGCCACTTTGCGAACTTGTCGATTGCAACATACAAGTACTCAAAGCCCTCGACAGCTCGGGGAAAAGGGCCGAGGATATCGAGCCCCCAGACCGGAAATGGCCAGGATAAAGGGATCGTCTGGAGAGCTTGAGCTGGCTAGTGTATCTGTTTGGAATGGAACTGGCATGCTTCACACTTGGTTACTTGTGCAGTTGCATCCTGGAGGGCTGTCGGCCAAAAGAAACCTTGCCGAAACGCTTTGCCGGCAAGTGCTCTCGCGCCAATGTGGTGACCACATATGCCTCCATGTATCTCTGCCAACAGCTTTTGTCCGTCTTCCCGGTGAATACACTTCAATTTCACGCCGTTGAGTCTTCTTCTGTACAGTGTGTCGTCGACAAACTAGTACATACTTGACTGCCGGGCTACTCTTTCCGCTTCTTCTTGCTCTTCGGGAAGTTCTCCTGTCTGAAGGAAATGGACAATCTGCTGTGCCCATGCTGGAGCTTGCGGCTCGACAACAAAGACTAAAGGCACATCTGCTGCTGTGGGAACATCCGCTTCTACGGCGAGAACCTGCGGCTCAGCCGGAGCTTGGCGTTCCCCCGCAAGCTTGCCGGAGCAAAACTTGTCGGGAGCGTCTGCTTCAACGGAACAAACCCTAAGGCTTGCCGAAGCAGACTGCTCCTCAGCACCTTTGGTGTTGATCTTGAGGACCTTCTTGGCGGCGGCTTCGGAGAGCTCCGCTGGAAAATAGTCACCAGAAATCAACTTCCTCTTCTTGCTCTGTCCAATTGATGGCGTTACAGATGGTTGAGTCAGCTTGAGCACAAAGATCCCTGGTTCCACAGGTAACTTAAGTGCGGCGCACTTTGACAGGCCATCAGCAATGTCGTTCTGAGCTCTTGGAACATGTTCCATCTGTAGGCTGTCAAAGTGCTCTTCTAGCTTTCTCACTTCATCAACGTAGGCTTCCATCAACGGACTCTGATAATTCTTGTTCACTTGGCGGACGACAAGCTGTGAGTCACCCCTGACAATGAGCTTCTTGATTCCAAGGTCTGCTGCGATCCTGAGACCGGCAAGCAAACCTTCATACTCTGCAGTATTGTTCGTTGCTTGCTCCTTGGGAAAGTGCATCTGGACTACGTACTTGAGGTGCTCTCCGGTGGGTGCAACAAGTAGCACGCCCGCACCGGCGCCTTGCAGCGAGAAAGCACCATCAAAGTACATCAGCCACTCTTTGCTTGCTTCCTTGACGGGGATGCTCGTTTCTGGAACTTCTTCATCTTGTGTTGGTGTCCACTCTGCTATGAACTCTGCCAATGCTCTGCTTTGGATAGTTGAAGTGCTCTCAAACTTGAGGCCAAAGCTTGACAGTTCCAGTGCCCACTCGACAATCCTGCCTGTTGCTTCTGGATTTTGCAGTATCCTCTTCAGCGGAAAACGAGTGACGACTGTGATCTCATGTGCTTGGAAGTAATGGCGCAGCTTTCTCGAGGCCATGAGAAGGCCGAAAAGCAATTTCTGCACACCAGAATACCTTGACCTAGCCCCCTGCAGAAGGGAACTGACAAAGTAAACTGGGCGCTGCACCATTCTTTTCTGCATCTTCTCATGCGCCTGCGTAGATCCATCTTTGTCGGGACCAGAGCTTGCCGGTGAAGTCTCCTGCTTGTCGCTGGATGCATCTGCCGTGGTTGCTGGCTCATCATCCGCCTCCCTCTCCGCTACTAACGCAGCACTAACCACTTGATTGGTTGCCGCTATATATAGCAGCAACTTCTCTTGTGGCTTAGGTGCGACAAGTGTTGGAGTGGAGGACAGGTATCTTTTTAAGTCCTGCAGCGCAGCCTCCGCTTCCGGAGTCCATTTCATTGGACCTGCCTTTTTCAATATTTTGAAAAATGGCAGGGCGCGCTCAGCAGACCTAGAGATAAACCTGCTGAGAGCAGCTACGCAATCGGCAAGTCTTCGTACATCCTTGACGCGCTTTGGAGCTTCAATCTGCTCAATGGCCTTGATCTTGTCGGGATTGGCTTCAATCCCCCGCTGAGAGACGAAGAACCCGAGAAGCTTGCCGGAGGGGACTCCAAACACGCACTTCTCGGGGTTAAGCTTGAGGTTGATCTTGCGCAGATTTGCAAAGGTTTCGTCTAAATCTTGAATCAGAGTCGCCTTGTCCTTGCTCTTGAACACTATGTCATCCATGTAGGCTTCCACATTTCTGTGTATTTGCGGCTCAAAAGCGTCATGGACTACCCTTGCAAATGTTGAACCAACATTCTTTAAACCGAAAGGCATCCGTACAAAATAGTAAGTGCCACATGGGGTGATGAATGCGGTCTTCGCCTCATCCTCTTCTGCCATGAAGATCTGATGGTATCCTGAGTATGCATCAAGAAATGAAAGCAAGTCACATCCGGCCGTGGAGTCAACAATCTGGTCGATGCGCGGCAAGGGAAATGGGTCTTTGGGACAAGCTTTATTGACATCGGTAAAGTCGATACAAAGCCTCCATTTCCCATTTGCCTTGCGCACGACTACAGGGTTGGCCAGCCACGTAGGATGGAGCACTCCTCTGACGAGGCCTGCTGCTTCCAATTTCTTGATTTCTTCTGCGATGAATTCTTGGCGCTCCACTGCCTGTTTCCTGACTTTCTGCTTGACGGGCCGCGCATGAGGACAGATGGCAAGATGGTGCTTGATTACTTTCCTGGGAACACCGGGGATGTCAGACGGTTGCCACGCAAATACGTCGACGTTCGCCCGCAGGAAAGCAACGAGCGCGCTTTCCTATTTAGGGTCAAGAGTGGCACTGATGGTGAAGGTACCACCAGTGCCATCCTCCTTGGCGGACACCTTCTTGGTCTCAGGTGGAGCTACCATTGTTTTCTTACACTTGCCGGTGGAGCTCGATGGTGCGTCCTCGACGGTAGCGCAGCACTCCGAAGAGGTGCGCTTGCCAGAGTGGGCATCAGAACTCTTGCCGGACTTGGTTTTCTTCTTCGCCCCGGGAGCTTCTACGGTAAGTGAATCGTGATCTGTTGCGGCTGCTACTTCCCGGTAGATCTTGTCGGCGCAGATAAGAGCATCCTTCTTGTCGCCAGGGACAGAGATGACACTTATCGGGCCTGGCATCTTCAGTATGTTGTATGCATAGTGAGAGGCTGCCATGAATTTGGCGAGTGCTGGACGACCGAGTATCCCATTGTAAGGCAATGGAAAGTCAGCAACGTCAAAAGTGACCCTCTCAGTCCTGAAGTTCAACTCACTGCCAAATGTCACCGGCAACGTGATCTTTCCCTTCGGCTTGCTCCTTCCCGGATTGATTCCTCGGAACGTGTCGGTCTCTTCGAGCTCGTCATCAGGGATCTGGAGTTTCTGGAGTACCGCGGAGGAGATCAGGTTCAAGCCGGCCCCGCCGTCAACTAGCATCTTAGTGACCTTGAGGTTGCGGATAGTTGGTGAAACCAACATCGGCAAGCACCTGACCGCAGTTATGCGATCAGGGTGGTCCTCAATATCAAAGATGATAGGCGTGCTGGACCATTTCAGAGGCCTGCGTGACTCGATGGGTGGTTCTGCCACATTAACTTCCCGCACCCACTGCTTGAGCTGGCGGTGTGAAGTATGCAGAGAAGCACCTCCGTCAACGCATAGGACCTCTGTGGCTTTCTGGAACTCCTGCTCATCGGTCTCGTCATCATCCATATCTTCATCGTCGTCGTCATCTTCATCCTTGTCGCGGCCGCAGGGAGGTCTGTCTCCTTGCCGCTGCTTGGCCTTGCCGCGGCGCCCTCCTCGGCCGGGGCGTTTCATGTCGGCTCCTCCAGCACCTTCCTGGGCCTTCTCCTTGTCGCGTCACTCGTATTCAGCCTTTTGCTGCTCGACAAGCTGCTCGACCTTCTTGCAGCTCTGGAGGTCATGGCCCTTGGTACGACTTCTTGCAGTACTGCTTGTTGGTGCCGTCCTGCTTGTCGGCGACCGCCACAGCCTCCTCGCAGGAGCTTCCAGCTTTGGCTTTCTTGGCGCCACCTCCGTTGCCGGACTGCTCAACGACTAGCACATCTTTGCCTTTCTTCTTCCTGTTGTTCCGCCGCTGGTTTTTCTTTGCCGGGGCAGTCTCCTCACTATCAGATCCTCCTGCTCCTATATTCTCTCTAGGGAGTTTCCTCCCTTCCTCAGCATGTGCACACTTGTCGGCCAGGGCATATAGCTCACTGACGTCTCTGATCTTGCACATAGCCATCTCCTCCCGCATCCTGCGGTTTCGCACGTTCTGGTGGAACGCGCTGATTACCGCGGCAGGGTGGACATCTGGGATGTTGTGCTGTATGCGGCTGAATCTCTGAATGTACTTGCGCAGGGGCTCTCCTCCCTTTTGGGCGAGCAGATGAAGGTCGCTCTCTTGGCCATGAGGCTTGTGGCCGCCTGTAAAGGCGCCGAGAAACTGATGGCATAGGTCTGCCCAAGAGGATATGGAGTTGTCTGGCAAGTGCATGAGCCAGGATTTGACATTGGGCTTGAGCACCAGCGGGAAGTAGTTGGCCAGGATCTTGTCGTCCCGCCCCCCGGCAGCTTGCACCGCGATGGTGTAGATGCTGAGGAACTCAGACGGATGCGACTTGCCGTCGTACTTCTCTGGTACATCTGGCTTGAAATTCTTCGTGCTGGGCCACTGGACATGCCGCAGCTCGCGAGTGAACGCAGGGCAACCTACCGCGTACGACAAGTCGCCTGGTTCCCCTGGTGCATGCATGTCGACAGAGGGCCCAGCGCGCTGGTCCGATTGACGCCGCGCTTCTCTTCGGTGCTCAATGCGAGTACGAGCGTCTTCTTGCTGTTATTCATGAAGAACTTGGCAATGATCGCGACGAGCTCGTGGATCTGATGATGCGGTGGAGTCGCTATCGAGGTGGATCCGGCGAGTCGGCGATCTTGGCCTTCGGGTGGAGAGTGCATGGTGGTTGCACCCCCACCGGTTTCGTCGCCACCGGCTCGTGCCTGGCAGTACTGCCGCGGCAGCGACGCACTCGGCTGCCGCGGAGTGTCGCCGTTGGCGAAGCCGATGAGACTCTGAATGGTGCCCTCCATTGATCGATCTTGTCTTCCGTTGGAGGGTAATCCAGGAGCAGTTGAGCTCGCGCCAAAGCTTCTGCTGGAGTGGTGGGTGGCAGTGGCGAACGGTGCAAGGAGCGGGATATGCTCGGACTTCTAACTATGTTAGAAGGAGCAGTATCCCGTCCAGGCGACCGTGTCTCGCTCGTGCCAGCAAGTTGGCATGCATGCTGGTCTTGAGCACCCCGAGATCCACCAGCTCAATCTTGGTCCAACAAACGTATGTCACTGCGAATACCATGACGCTGTCGATCTTGCGCCTCCTAAGACAGGCGTGGTGCATGTACGGACGCCGAGGTCTGTGCAGCCTTGTCCTTGGACCTGGCAGCACCGTGAGCTCCCTCTTCGACGCCCGTTCTTCCGCCGGCGTCTACCCCACCACTCGTTTGCTCCGGTGGTGGTGGGATCGACGTGGACGGAACAGCTGCCGCCGAAGTCTTCTTCTTCGGTGGCATGTCGATGAAGAAGATGAAGATCAAGCTCGTGTGAACGCCGGATCAGGTTCACACAACCTCGACGCCCCCTACCTGGCGCGCCAAAGATGTCGGGGAGGCTGATCCACGAACACCTATGGGACCGGCGGAGCGAGCCCCTTTCGGTTTGGCGGGGGGCGGAGGTCGCACGAAGAGCGGATTGAGGCGAAGCACGCGAGCAGTTTTACCCAGCTTCGGAGCTCTCCGGAGAGATAATACTCCTACTGCTGCTTGTCTGATTGTATTGAGTTCTTGCTCAGGAACGCTGAGTGCTACAGTACACTCTAGCTGCTAACGAGACCGAGCGTGAGTGTTTTTCTGGCCTCGAACCCCCCCCCTCTACGTTGCGCATGGGCCTCCTTTTATACGCTCAAGGGGTCTCCGACAGGTGGCAACGTAGACAAGGGCAAAAATGGAAAAGGAATTGCGGTTGGTACAACTACTTGTAAAGTGTATCCTACCTAACCCTGACGGTAGGGGACAAAGGCATTAAATGCCCGTCTGCGTCGCCCAAATTGTGCAAAAAGGACCGTTAGGGACGCCACCGTTCGCCACGATGGCAGCCTTGTCAGTGTCGCTCGCCACCATGCACCGCTGGCTGCACAGCTTCTTGCCACGCGCGTTTGGAAAGGCCTCAGGGCAACACGTTGGTGGATGTGCTGCAGCGCGGGTACTGGGTGGTAGCTTGTCGCGGCAAGCGCCTTGCCGCGGATATTGTCTTGTCGCGCCCAGAAGCTTGTCGCTCACCGGGCCTTGCCGGGACGCGTGGCGCGTCGCGGCAAGTTCCTTGCGATGCCTTGGTTGGCCTTCCCGGCAAGCTCCTCTTGCTGGGGCCTTGTATCCTTGGCTTCAATACTTTGTTCTTGAATGGTTCCAAAGGAACCACAAAGGACCTTGGCGGTCACCTGGCAAGCCTTGCCGCGGGGTGCTGCAACTGCCCGTGCACAAGTTCGGGATACTAGGGTACCCCTACTCTAGTACACCGACAGGAGCCCCCGGGCCTGGGCCACACATGGCGCCGAGCGCTGTTGGTCCAGGCCCAAAACAGGGCACGGGCATGCACGGCCTGGGTTACGCCGTATCTTACTCCGTATCCACCGCGCCCTCCCTGAACGGCACGCGTTGAATGCGGCGTCGTGGGAGAGATCGTGGGTGGTTTCTTTATTCGGAATAACGGAACGCCCGCCCCCTCCCTCTTTATAAGCAGGGGAAACAGGGGCAGTTCGCCCATCTCGCCGGTCCTTATTGTTTGTCTTCATGAAGTCTTTGCCCACTTGCCTGATCTGATTGACTTTATCATGTGAAGACTGTCGCTTGTTTGGCTTCATACTATCTTCCATCCTGATCTATACTACCTAGCTGCTGATAGTCTTCGTGCTTTAACTACATTGCTTACTTGACTATGGCTTGTCTAGTGTAGTCTACCTTCCGCTACATATCAATAGGTTCATTTCTATTGTTTGTCTTCAAAACACCCCTGCTTTGAAGACTTTCATAAAAATCGCCTATTCACCCCCCCTCTAGTCAAATACTAGCACTTTCAGATAGGCAAGCCATAGTAAATAAATGGATCTTCAAGAGGAAGACGGACGTTGATAGTAGTGTTACTATCTACAAAGCTCGACTTATCGCAAAAGGTTTTCGAAAAGTTCAAGGTGTTGACTACAATGAGATTTTCTCAACTATAGTGATGCTTAAATCCGTCCGAATCATGTTAGCACTTGCCATATTTTATGAAAGCTAGCAAATGGATGTCAAAACGGCATTCCTTAAATGGATATTTCTTAAAGAAGAGTTGTATATGATGCAACAAGTAGGTTTTTTCGATCCTAGAGGTACTAACAAGGTGTGCAAGCTCCAACGATCCATCTATGGACTGGTGCAAGCATCTCGGAGTTGGAATATACGCTTTGATGAGTTGATAAAAGCATATAGTTTTATAAAGACTTGCGGTGAAGCCTGTATTTACAAGAAAGTGAGTGGGAGCACTACAACCTTTCTGATAGTATATGTGAATGACATATTGTTTATCGGAAATGATGTAGTATTTTCTGGAAAGCATAAAGGAGAGTTTGAAAGGAGATTTTCAAAGAAAGACCTCAGTGAAGCTGATTACATATTGGGCATCAAGATCTATAGAGATAGATCAAGACGCTTGAGAAGATTTTTCAATGCATACATACCTTGATAAGATTTTGAAAGAGTTCAAAATGGATCAGTGAAAGAAGGAGTTTTTTCCTGTATTACAAGATGTAAAGTTGAGTAAGACTCAAAGCCTGACCATGGCAGAAGATAGAAAGAGAATGAAAGTCATTCCTATGCCTCAGTCATAGGTTCTATAAAGTATGCCATTCTATGTACCAGTCCATTTGTGTACCTTGCTATGAGTTTGGCTAGGGGGTACGATAGTAATCCTAGAGTGGATCACTGTATAGCGGTCAAAGTTATCCTTAGTTACCTAAGACGACTAAGGAAGTATTTCTTGGTTATGGAGGTGATAAAGAGTTCGTCATAAAGAATTATGTCGATGAAAGCTTTACACAAATCCAGATGAATCTGAGTCTCAATCTAGATACATATTGAAAGTGGGAGCAATTAGCTAGAGTAGCTCCATGCAGAGCATTATAGACATAGAAAATTTGCAAAATACATACGGCTCTGAATTTAGCAGACCCATTGACTAAACTTCTCTCACAAGCAAAAGATGATCACACCTTAGTACTCTTTGGGTGTTAATCACATTGCGATGTGAACTAGATTATTGACTCTAGTAAACCCCTTGGTTGTTGGTCACATGGTGATGTGAACTGTGGGTCTTAATCACATACAGATGTGAACTATTGGTGTTAAATCACATGGCGACGTGAACTAGATTATTGACTATAGTGCTAGTGGGAGACTGAAGGAAATATTCCCTAGAGGCAATAATAAAGTTGTTATTTATATTTCCTTATATCATGATAAATGTTTATTATTCATGCTAGAATTGTATTAACTGGAAACTTAGTACATGTGTGAATATATAGACAAAACATAGTGTCCCTAGTATGCCTCTACTTGACTAGCTCGTTAATCAAAGATGTTTAAGTTTCCTAACCATAGACATGTGTTGTCATTTGATGAACGGGATCACATAATTAGGAGAATGATGTGATGGACAAGACCCATCTGTTAGCTTAGCATTATGATCGTTACAGTTTCATTGCTACTGCTTTCTTCATGACTTATACATGTTCCTCAGACTATGAGATTATCCAACTCCCGAATACCAGAGGAATGCCTTGTGTGCTATAAAATGTCACAACGTAACTAGGTGATTATAAAGATTCTCTACAGGTGTCTCTGAAGGTGTTTGTTGGGTTGGCATAGATCGAGATTAGGATTTGTCACTTCGTGTATCGGAGAGGTATCTCTTGGCCCTCTCGGTAATACTCATCATTATAAGCCTTGCGAGCAATGTGACTAATGAGTTAGTTGTGGGATGAAGCATTACAAAACAAGTAAAGAGACTTGCCAGTAATGAGATTGAACTAGGTATGATGATACCAACGATCAAATCTCTGGCAAGTAACATACGATGACAAAGGGAACAACGTATGTTGTTATGCGGTTTGATCGATAAAGATCTTCATAGAATATGTAGGAGCCAATATGAGCATCCAGGTTCCTCTATTGGTTATTGATCAGATATGTGTCTTGATCATGTCTACATAGTTCTCAAACCCGTAGGGTCCGCACACTTAACGTTCGATGATGATTTGTATTATAAGTTATGTCTTTTTGATGACCGAAGTTTGTTCGGAGTCTCAGATGAGATAACCGATGTGACGAGGAGTCTTGAAATGGTCGATACATAAAGATTGATATATTGGAAGGCTATGTTCGGACACCGAAAAAGTTTCGGAATGGTTCGGGCATTTTTTGGAGTACCAGGAGGTTACCGGACCCCCCCCCCCCCGGGAAGTAATGGGCCTTAATGGGCTTTAGTGGAAAAGGAGAGGAGGGCCGCAGGGTGGCCACCCCCCCCCCATGTCTGGTCCAAATTGGACTAGGAGGGGGCGGTGCCCCCCTCTTTCCTTCTCCCTCTCCACCTCTTTCCCTCTCTCCCCCTCTTGGAAAGGATGGGGACTCCAACTAGTTGGACTCCCCCTATAGGCACGCCCCTCCTTGGCCAGCCTCCTCCTCCCTCCTCCTTTATATACGGGGGCAGGGGGCACCCCAAAGCACAATAGTTGTTCTCTTAGCCGTGTGCGGTTCCCCCCTCCACAGTTTAACACCTCGGTCATATTGTCGTAGTGCTTAGGCGAAGCCCTGCGCCGGTAACATCATCAACACCGTCGCCATGTCATCATGCTGACAGAACTCTCCCTCATCCTCAACTGGATCAAGAGCTCAAGGGACGTCATCGTGCTGAACGTGTGCTGAACACGGAGGTGCCGTATGTTTGGTACTTGGATCAGTTGGACCGTGAATATGTTCGACTACATCAACCGTGTTACTAAACACTTCCTCTTTCGGTCTACAAGGGTACATGGACACACTCTCCTGTCTCGTTGCTATGCATCTCCTAGATAGATCTTGCGTGATCGTAGGAATTTTTTTGAATTACTACGTTCACCAACAAAGGTCCCATGAAATAAAATCCCCAAACATCAAATGGTTCAACAGCAAGTGAATAATTCATAGGCATTTCTTGACGCTTACCGATATTACCTATTCTTTGACATTCATCACAAGATAAGATGAACCTACATGCATCCTTGAAGAGAGTAGGCCAATAAAACCCAGATTGCAATACCTTGTGAGCAGTTCTGTCTCCCGCATGATGTCCTCCATAAGCTTCGGAGTGACATTTCCGTAGGATTTGTGCTTGTTCATACTTAGGTACACAACGTCTAATAATACCATCTACTCCTTTATAAAGATGTGGGTCATCCCTAAACTAATGTCTTAAATCATAGAAGAATTTTTTTCTTTTGTTGATATGTAAAGCTAGGTGGGTGTATTTAGCAACAATATAATTAGCATAGTCGGCATACCAAGGTGTATTGTTAGAAACATTTGTTGTAGCTAACTGTTCATCAACGAAACTATCATTAATAGGTTGTGGGTCATCAAGAATATTTTCAAGCCTAGACAAGTTATCAGCCACAGGGTTCTCCGCTCCTTTTCTATGAGTGATATGCAAATCAAATTCTTGTAGCAAGAGAACCCACTAAATGGGTCTAGGTTTAGCATCTTTCTTTTCCATAAGATATTTTATAGCAGCATGATAGGTGTGAACAATTACTTTTGAATCTACAATATAGGATCTAAATTTATCACAAGCAAAGACAACTGCTAAAAATTCCTTTTTAGTAGTAGCATAATTTTGTTGGGCACTGTCTAGAGTTTTGCTAGCATAGTGAATAACATTTAGTTTCTTATCAACTCTTTGTCCTAGAACAGCACCAACAGCATAATCACTAGCATCACACATAATTTCAAAAGGCAAGTTCCAATCAGGTGGTTGAATAATAGGTGCAGAAATTAAGGATTGCTTTAGTGTTTCAAAGGCTTCCAAACAATCATCATCAAAAACAAAAGGGATATCCTTTTGCAAAATATTTGTAGGAGGCCTAGAAATTTTAGAAAAGTCTTTGATAAATCTCCTATAGAAACCAGCATGACCAAGGAAACTATGAATACCTTTGATATCTTTAGGACATGGCATTTTCTCAGTTGCATCAACCTTGGCTTTGTCCACTTCAATACCTCTTGCAGAAATTTTATGGCCCAAAACAATACCATCGTTAACCATAAAGTGGCACTTCTCCCAATTCAAGACCAGATTTTTTTGCTCACATCTCAGCAAAACTCGATCAAGATTGCTTAAACAATCATCAAAAGACTTCCCATAAACAAAAAAGTCATCCATGAAAACCTCAACAATCTTTTCACAAAAATCAGAGAATATAGCAGTCATACATCTTTGAAAGGTAGCAGGTGCATTGCATAAACCAAAAGGCGTAAGTCTATAAGCATAAGTTCCAAAAGGGCAAGTAAAAGGGGTCCTTTCTTGATCAGGTTGAGAAATAGGTATTTGTGAAAAACCAGAATATCCATCAAGGA
This sequence comes from Triticum aestivum, assembly GCF_018294505.1. NCBI lineage: Eukaryota > Viridiplantae > Streptophyta > Magnoliopsida > Poales > Poaceae > Triticum > Triticum aestivum. The sequence goes on from NC_057813.1 coordinate 264,939,473, forward strand.
AGCAAAAATTGAAGGAAATATGCCCTGGAGGCAAATACAGTTGTTATTTTATATTTCCTTATTCATGATAAATGTTTATTATTCATGCTAAAATTGTATTTATCGGAAATTTGATACATGTGTGGATACATAGACAAAACATCGTGTCCCTAGTATGCATCTACTTGACTAGCTCATTGATCAAAGATGGTTAAGTTTCCTAGCCATATACATGTGACATCGTTTGATGAAGGGGATCACATCATTCCCATTCGTTAGCTTAGCATAATGATTGTTTAGGTTTATTGCTACTACTTTCTTCATGTCAAATGCATATTCCTCCGACGATGAGATTATGCAACTCCTGGATACCGGAGGAATGCCTTGTGTGCTATCAAATGTCACAACATAACTGGGTGATTATAAAGATGCTATATAGGTATCTTTGAAGGTGTTCGTTGGGTTGGCATAGATCAAGATTAGGATTTGTCACTCCAAGTATCGGGGAGGTATCTCTGGGCCCTCTCGGTAATGCACATCATATGAAGCCTTGCAAGCAATGTGACTAATGAGTTGGTTGCGGGATGATGCATTATGGAATGAGTAAGGAGACTGGCCGGTAATGAGATTGAACTAGGTATGAAGATACCGACGATCAAATCTTGGGAAAGTAACATACCGATGACAAAGGGAATAACGTATGTTGACATAGCGGTTCGACCGATAAAGATCTTCGTAGAATATGTGGGAACCAATATGAGCATCCAGATTCCTCTATTTGTTATTGATCGGCGAGGTGTCTCGGTCATGTCTGCATAGTTCTCGAACCCGTAGGGTCCGCACGCTTAACGTTCGATGTATTAAATGAGGTATGTGTTTTGGTGACCGAAGGTTGTTCGGAGTCCCCGATGAGATCACAGACATGACGAGGAGTCTCGAACTGGTCGAGAGGTAAAGATTGATATATTGGAAGGTAGTATTCGAACACCGGAAGGGTTCCGGAATGTATCAGGTACATATCGGAGTACCGGAGGGGTTACCGGAACCCCCTGGGGAAAGATATGGGCCATATGGGCCATATGAGGGAGGCACACCAGCCCACAAAGGGGTGGCGCGCCCCCATAGGGAAGGAGGCCGAATTGGACTAGGGGAGGGGGCGGCGCCCCCCCTTTCCTTCTTCTACTCCCTCTCCTCCCCCCTTTCCCCCTCTGATAAAAGGAAGGGGGGAAATCCTACTAGGAGCCCAAGTTGGACTCCTGCCACATGGGGCGCGCCTAAGGCCGGCCTGCTCTCCTTCCCTCCTTTATATACTGGGGGGCGCCCCTAGAATACACACCAATTACTCCAAGCCGTGTGCGGCGCCCCCTCCACAGTTTACGCCTCCGTCCATATTCTCGTGCTGCTTAGGCGAAGCCCTACGCGGATCACATCACCATCACCGTACACCATGCCGTCGTGCTGACAAAACTCATCTACCTCCTCGACCCTTTGCTAGATCAAGAGCTCGAGGGACGTCATCGCGCTGAACGTGTGCAGAACTTGGAGGTGACGTACGTTCGGTACTCGATCGATCGGAACGAGAAGATGTTCGACTACATCAACCGCGTTGAGCAAACGCTTCTGCTTTCAGTCTACGAGGGTATGTGGACCCACTCTCCCCCTCTCGTTGCTATGCATCTCCTAGATAGATCTTGCGTGAGTGTAGGAATTTTTTTAAATTGCATGCCATGTTTCCCAATAGTGGTATTATAGCCAGTCTATGCGTAGATGATATGCACGAGTAGAACACAAAGAGTTGTGGGCGGTCATCGTCATACTAGTTACCACCAATGTCTTATTTTGATTCAGTGGTATTGTTGGATGAAGCCGTCCGGACCAACCTTACATGACCACGTTCATGAGACCAGTTCCACCGATAGACATGCAACTAGTTTTGCATAAAGGTGGCTGGCAGGTGTCTGTTTCTCCAACTTTAGTTGAATCGAATTTGACTGCGGCTGGTCCTTTTGAAGGTTAAAACAACAAACTTGATAAATCACCATTGTGGTTTTTGTGCCGTAGGTAAGAATGGTTCTTGCTAGAAGCCGGTAGCACGTAAAACTTGCAACAACAAAGTAGAGGACATCTAACTTGTTTTTGCAGGGCATGTTGTGATGTGATATGGTCAAGACATGATGTGATATACGTTGTTGTATGAGATGATCATGTTTTGTAAAAGTTATCGGCAACTGACAGGGGCCTTATGGTTGTCTCTTTATTGTATGAAATACAAACGCCATGTAATTGCTTTACTTTATCACTAAGCGGTAATGATAGTCGTAGAAGCAATAGTTGGTGAGACGACCACGACACTACGATGGAGATCAAGGTGTCAAGGCGGTCATGATGGAGATCATGACATTGCTTTGGAGATGGAGATCAAAATCACAAGATGATGATGGCCATATCATGTCACATATTTTGATTGCATGTGATGTTTATCTTCTATGCATCTTATTTTGCTTAGTACAACGATAGCATTATAAGATGATGCCTTAACTAAAATTTCAAGGTATAAGTGTTCTCCTTGATTATGCACCGTTGCGAAAGTTCTTCGTGCTAAGACACCACATTATGATTGGGTGTGATAAGCTCTACGTTCACATACAACGGGTGCAAGCCAGTATTGCACATGTGGCTCGGGTTAAACTTGACGAGCCTAGCATGTGCAGACATGGCCTCGGAACACTGGAGACTGAAAGGTAGAACGTGTATCATGTAGTAGATATGATCAACATAGATATGTTCACCATTGATGACTACTCCATCTCACGTGATGATCGGACATGGTTTAGTTGATTTGGATCACGTATCATTTAGATGGCTTGAGGGATGTCTATCTAAGTGGGAGTTCTTAAGTAATTTGATTAATTGCACTTTAATTTATCATGAACTTAGTCCTGATAGTATTTACAAACTATGTTGTAGATCAATAGCTCGCGTTGTAGCTCCCTTATGTTTTTTGATATGTTCCTAGAAAAAACTAAGTTGAAAGATGATAGTAGCAATGATGCGGACTGGGCCCGTGATTTGAGGATTATCCTCATTGCTGCATAGAAGAATTATGTCCTTGATGCACCGCTAGGTGGCAGAACTATTGGAGGAGCAGATGCAGGCGTTATGAGCGTTCGGCAGGCTTGATATGATGACTACTTGATAGTTTAGTGCGCCATGCTTTACGGCTTAGAATCGGGGCTTCAAAGACGTTTTGAACCCCACGGAGCATATGAGATGTTCCAAGAGCTGAAAATGGTATTTTAGACTCATGCCCGTGTCGAGAGGTATGAGACCTCTGACATGTACATTGCCTACAAGATGGAGGAGAATAGCTCAGGTAGTGAGCATGTGCTCCGAATGTCTGGACACTACAATCGCTTGAATCAAGTGGGAGATAATCTTCCAGATAAGATAGTGATTGACAGAGTTCTCTAGTCACTATCACCAAGTTACTGGAACTTCGTGTTGAACTATAATATGCAAATGATGACGAAAGCGATTCCCAAGCTCTTCGTGATGCTGAAACCGACGAAGCTAGAAATCAAGAAAAAGCATCAAGTGTTGATGATTAAACAAGACCACTAGTTTTAAGAAAAGGGCAAAGGGAAAGAAGGGACTTTCAATAAAAATGGCAAGCAAGTTGTCACTCCCGTGAAGAAGCCCAAAGCTAGACCTAAGCGTGAAACTGAGTGCTTCTACTACAAAAGAAATGGCCATTGGGAGCGGAACTACCCCAAAAATTTGGCGGATAAGAAGGATCGCAAAGTGAACAAAGTTATATTTGATATACATGTTATTGATATGTACCTTATTAGTGCTCGTCGTAGCCCTTGGGTATTTGATACCTGTTCGGTTGGTAAGATTAGTAACTCGAAATAGGAGTTGCAGAATAAATGGAGACTAGTTGAGGGTGAAGTAACGATGTGTGTTGGAAGTGGTTCCAAGATTGATATGATCATCATCGCACACTCCCTATACTTTCGGGATTAGTGTTGAACCTAAATAAATGTTATTTGGTGCTTGCGTTGAGCATGAACAAGACAGGATCGTGTTTATTGCAATATGGTTATTCATTTAAGACAGAGAATAATTTTTGCTCTATTTACATGAATAAAAACCTTCTATGGTCATACACCCAATGTGGATGGTTCATTGAATGTCGATCATAGTGATACACATATTATTAATGCCAAAAGATGCAAAGTTGGTAATGATAGTGCAACATACTTGTGGCACTGTCGTTTAGGTCATATTGGTGTAAAGCGCATGAAGAAACTCCATGCAGATGGGCTTTTGGAATCACTTGATTATGAATCATTTGATACTTGCAAACCATGCCTCATGGGCAAGATGACTAAAACTCTGTTTTCCGGAACAATGGAGCGAGCCAATGACTTATTGGAAATAATACATACCGATGTATGCGGTCCGATGAGTGTTGAGGCATGCGGCAGCCGACAAGTATCGTTATTTTCTGACCTTCACGGATGATTTGAGCAGATATAGGTATATCTACTTAATGAAACACAAGTCTGAAACATTTGAAAAGTTCCAAGAATTTCAGAGTGAAGTGGAGAACCATCATAACAAGAAAATAAAGTTTCTATGATCTGATCACAGAGGCGGATATTTGAGTTACGAGTTTGGCCTTCATTTAAAACAATGTGGAATAGTTTCACAACTCATGACACCGGGAACACCACAGCGTAATGGTGTGTTCGAACGTCGTAACCGTACTTTATTATATATGGTGCAATCTATGATGTCTCTTACCGATTTACCACTATCATTTTGGGGTTATGCATTAGAGACAGCTGCATTCACGTTAAGTAGGGCACTGTCGAAATCCCTTGAGACGACACCCTGTGAACTATGGTCTGGCAATAAACCTAAGATGTCGTTTCTTAAAGTCTGGGGATGCGATGCTTATGTCAAAAGGCTTCAACCTGATAAGCTCGAACCTAAATCAGAGAAGTGTGTCTTCATAGGATACCCTAAGGAAACAATTGGGTACACCTTCTACCACAGATCCGAAGGCAAGATCTTTGTTGCCAAGAATGGAACCTTACTAGAGAAGGAGTTTCTCCTGAAAGAAGTGAGTGGGAGGAAAGTAGAACTTGATGAGGTAATTGTACCTTCTCTCAATTTGGAAAGTAGCTCATCCGAGAAATCCGTTCCCATGATGCCTGCACCAACTAGAGAGGAAGCTATGATAATGATCATGAAACTTTAGATCAAGTTGCTACAAAACCTCGTAGGTCAACCAGAGCATGATCCGCACCAGAGTGGTACAGTAATCTTATTCTGGAAGTCATATTGCTTGACCATGACGAACCTACAAACTATGAAGAAGCTATGATGAGCCCAGATTTCGACAGATGGCTTGAGGCCATGAAATCTGAGATAGGATCCGTGTATGAGAACAAAGTGTGGCCTTGGTGGACTTGCCCAATGATCGACAAGCCATTGAGAATAAATGGATCGTCAAAAGGAAGACGGGCGTTGATGGTAGTGTTACTATCTACAAAGCTTGACTTGTCACAAAAGGTTTTCGACAAGTTCAAGGTGTTGACTACGATGAAATTTTCTCACTCGTAGCGATGCTTAAGTCTGTCCGAATCATGTTAGCAATTGCCTCATTTTTATGAAATCTAGCAAATGGATGTTAAAACAGCATTCCTTAATGTATTTCTTAAAGAAGAGTTGTATATGACGCAACCAAAAAGGTTTTGTCGATCCTAAAGGTGCTAACAAAGTGTGCGAGCTCCAGTGATCCATCTATGGACTGGTGCAAGCATCTCGGGGTTGTAATATACGCTTTGATAAGGTGATCAAAAGCATATGGTTTTATACAGACTTATGGTGAAGCTTGTATTTACAAGAAAGTGAGTGGGAGCTCTGTAGCATTTCTGGTATTATATGTGGATGACATATTGTTGATTGGAAATGATATAGAATTTCTGGATAGCATAAAAGGATATTTTTAATAACAATTTTTCAATAAAAGACCTCGGTAAAGCTACTTATGTATTGGGCATCAAGATCTATAGAGATAGATCGAGACACTTAATAAGACATTGATGAAGCACACACCTTGACAAGATTTTGAAGTTCAAAATGGATCAGTCAAGGAAGGAATTCTAGCCTATATTGTAAAGTGTGAAGTTTAGTAAGACTCAAAGCCCGACCAAGGCAGAAAATAGAAAGAGAATGAAAGTCATTCCCTATGCCTCAGCCATAGCTTCTATCACGTATGCTATGTTATGTACCAGACCTGATGTGTGCCTTGCTATGAGTTTGGCAAGAGGGTACAAAAGTGATCTAGGAGTAGATCACTAGACAACGGTCAAAAATTATCCTTAGAGGACTAAGGCAATATTTCTCGTTTATGGAGGTGATAAAGAGTTCATCATAAAGAGTTGCATCGATGCAAGATTTTACACCGATCCAGATGACTTTAAGTCTCAATCTGGATACGTATTGAAAGTGGGAGCAATTAGCTAGAGTAGCACCATGCAGAGAATTGTAGACATAGAAATTTGCAAAATACATACAGATTTGAATGTGGCAGACCCGTTGACTAAACTTCTCTCACAAGAAAAACATGATCACACCTTAGTACTCTTTGGGTGTTAATCACATAGCGATGTGAACTAGATAATTGACTCTAGTAAACCCTTTGGGTGTTGGTCACATGGCGATGTGAACTATGGGTGTTAATCACATAAAGATGTGAACTATTGGTGTTAAATCACATGGCGATGTGAACTAGATTATTGAGTCTAGTGCAACTAGAGACTGAAGGAAATATGCCCTAGAGGCAATAATAAAGTTGTTATTTTATATTTCCTTATTCATGATAAATGTTTATTATTCATGCTAAAATTGTATTGACCGGAAACATGATACATGTGTGGATACATAGGAAAAAACACTGTGTCCCTAGTATGCCTCTACTTGACTAGCTCGTTGATCAAATATTGTTAAGTTTCCTAGCCATAGACATGTGTTGTCATTTGATGAATAGGACCACATCATTAGGAGAATGATGTGATGGACAAGACCAATTTGTTAGCTTAGCATAATGATCATTCAGTTTTATTGCTACTGCTTTCTTCATGTCAAATACATATTCCTCCGACTATGAGATTATGCAACTCCCAGATCCCGGAGGAATGCCTTGTGTGCTATCAAACGTCACAACATAACTGGGTGATTATAAAGATGCTTTACAGGTATCTTTGAAGGTGTTTGTTGGGTTGGCATAGATCGAGATTAGGATTTGTCACTCCAAGTATCGGAGAGGTATCTCTGGGCCCTCTCGGTAATGCACATCATATGAAGCCTTGCAAGCAATGTGACTAATGAGTTAGTTGTGGGATGATGCATTACGGAACAAGTAAAGAGACTTGTTGGTAACGAGATTGAACTAGGTATGAAAATAACAAAGATCGAATCTCGGGCAAGTAACATAACGATGACAAAGGGAATAACGTATGTTGACATAGCGGTTCAACTGATAAAGAACTTCGTAGAATATGTGGGAACCAATATGAGCATCCAGGTTCCGCTATTGGTTATTGATCGGAGAGGTGTCTTGGTCATGTCTACATAGTTCTCGAACCCGTAGGGTCCGCACGCTTAACGTTCGATGACGATATGTATTACATGAGTTATGTGTTTTGGTGACCGAAGGTTGTTCGGAGTCCTTGATGAGATCACGGACATGACGAGGAGTCTCGAAATGGTTGAGAGGTAAAGATGATATATTTGAAGGTAGTATTCGGACACCGGAAGGGTTCCAGAATGTATCGGGTACATATCGGAGTACCGGAAGTGTTACCAAAACCCCCCGGGGAAAGATATGGGCCATATGAGGGAGGCACACCAGCACACAAAGGGGTGGCGCGCCCCCCATAGGGAAGGAGGCCAAATTGGACTAGGGGAGGGGGAGGCGCCCCCTTTCCTTCTCCTACTCCCTCTCCTTCCCCCTTTCCCCCTCCGGTAAAGGAAGGGGGGGCTGAATCCTACAAGGAGCCCAAGTGGGACTCCTCCCACTTAGGTAGTGCCTAGGGTCGGCCTCCTCTCCCTCCCTCCTTTATATATGGGGGTCCTACAAGACACACCAATTGCTCCAAGCCGTGTGCGGCGCCCCCTCCACAGTTTACGCCTCCAGTCATATTCTCGCGGTGCTTAGGCGAAGCCCTGTGCGGATCACATCACCATCACCGTCACCATGCCGTCATGCTGGCAGAACTCCTCTACTTCGTCGACCCTTTTATGTATCAAGAGATCGAGGGACATCATCGTGGTGAACGTGTGCAAAACTCGGAGGTGTCGTATGTTCAGTACTCGATCGGTCGGAATGAGAAGACGTTCGACTACATCAACCATGTTGAGCAAACGCTTCCGCTTTCAGTCTACAAGGGTACATGGACACACTCTCCCCCTCTTGTTGCTATGCATCTCCTAGATAGATCTTGCATGAGCATAGGATTTTTTTTGAAATTGCATGCTACGTTTCCCAACAAAAATGTGTGTTCTTAGATAATCTTTCTAGCATTTGATCAATAAAGGCAGAGGGTAATGATCTTTTCTAGTTGCTTTGTTTAATTTTATAAAATAAATTACCATTCTATAGCCTGTGACAATTCTTTGTGGAAGTAGTTCATTCTTATCATTAGGAACAACAGTAATACCTCCCTTCTTAGGGACACAATGAACATGACTTAACAATCTACTATGAGCTATATGATAGATTATACCTGCTTCTAGAAGTTTCAATATTTCCGTTCTTACCACTTCTTTCATCTTCGAATTTAACCGATGTTGATGATCAACAACGGGTTTAGCATCAGGTCCCATCTTAATCTTGTGCTGGCATAGAGTGGGACTAATGCCCTTAAGATCATCAAGAGTACATCCAGTAGCAGCTCGGTGCTTTCTTAGAACTTTCAATAATCTTTCTTCTTCATGTTCTGAAAGGTTAGCACTAATAATAACAGGATATATCTTTTTCTCAACAACATAAGCATATTTCAAAGTGTCTGGCAATTGTTTTAATTCAAACACAGGATCACCTTTAGGTGGAGGAGGACCTCTTAGAGTTTCAATAGGCAGATTGTGTTTAAGCAGAGGTTATTGTTCGAACAAGATTCTATCTATTTCATTTCTTTCATGCATATGCATATCATTTTCATGGTCTAGCAAATATTGTTCTAAACGATTAGTAGGAGGTACAGCAATAGAAGCAAGACCAATAATTTCATCCTTACTAGGCAAATCTTTCTTAAGAAATTTGCTACTAAACTTAGAAAAAATTAAACTCATGAGATTCATCACCAAAACTAACATAGACAGTTTGTTTCGCACAATCTATTTTAGCATTAACGGTGTTCAAGAAAGGTCTACCAAAGATAATGAGACAAAAGTCATCTTGTGGGGAACCAAGAACAAGAAAATCAGTAGGGTATTTTATTTTCCCACACAAGACTTCCACGTCTCTAACAATCCCAAGTGGTGTGATGGTGTATCTATTAGCAAGTTTAATAGTAACATCTATGTCTTCTATCTCAGCGGGTGCTATGTCATTCCTAATTTCTTGATATAATGTAAAAGGAATAGCACTCACTCTAGCACCTATGTCACATAAACCATGATAACAGTGATCTGCTATCTTAATTGAGACAACATGCATGCCAACAACAGGTCTATGTTTATCTTTTTCATCGGGTTTGGCAATTCTAGCAGCTTCATCATAGAAGTAAATATCATGCCCATCAATATTATCGACCAAGAGATCTTTAATCATAGCAACACTAGGTTCTACATTGATTTGTTCAGCTGGTTTAGGTGTTCTAATATAACTTTTGTTGACCATAGTTGAAACTTTAGCATGTTCCTTCATCCTAACAGGGAAAGGTGGTTTTTCAATATAAGCAGTGGGAACAACTTGATCAACATTATAAATGATAGTTTCATCTTTAGCTTTTACCGGTTCTTTAATTTCTTCTTTAATTGGTGGGTGATATTTGAACCACTTCTCTTTCAGAAGATCAACATGAGTAGCAAAGGACTCACAAAAGGAAGCTACTATCTCAGAGTCAAGTCCATATTTAGTGCTAAACTTTTGAAAAGCATCGGTATTCACAAAAGATTTAACACAATCAAACTTAAGCTCAACACCTAACTCTTTACCTTCGTCGATTTCCTAATCTTCGGAGTTTCATTTATTTCTTTCGAAAAGATCCCACCGGAATTCAATAGTCTTCTTCATAAAAGAATCGGCACAAGAACTATCGAGTATGGATTGATCATTACGAGAAAGCCGAGCATAAAAATTCTGAATAATAATTTCTCTTGAGAGCTCATGATTGGGTCATGAATATAACATTGACTTAAGCCTCCCCCAAGCTATAGCAATACTTTCTCCTTCACGAGGCCAAAAATTATATATATAATTCTTAGCACGATGAACTAGATGCATAGGATAATTTTTTTGATGCAATTCCAATTTCAACTGATTCCAGTTCCAAGATACAATAGCATCGCATATCCTATACCATGTCAATGTTTTTCCCTTCAAAGAGAAACGGAAAACCTTCTTCTTAGCTTCATCTCCGGGTAAACCTGCAAGCTTAAACAATCCACAAATTTCATCACATATATCAAGTGCTTATCAGGATGTTCGGTTCCATCTCCTGCATAAGGATTAGCTAGCAGTTGTTCTACCATACCCGAAGGAATTTCATATTCAATATTTTTAGTAGGTTCAGTAGGTTGAGGGGTAACTAATTGTGGTTCCGGTCGAGGTGAAGATACCCCGAACAAACCCCTCAAAGGATTGTTTTCCATAGTAACAAGTAACAATAAATTTCAGCACGTAGTAATAATTTTTCCTTACCAAGAGCGCTTCACTCCCCGGCAACGGCGCCAGAAAAGAGCCTTGATGACCCACAAATATAGGGGATGAATTGTGGCCTTTTTGATAAGTAAGAGTGTCGAACCCAACGAGGAGCAGAAGGAAATGACAAGTGGTTCTCAGCAAGGTAATGTCTGCAAGTGCTGAAATTGTAAGTAACAGAGTAGTTCGATAGCAAGATAATTTGTAACGAGCAAGTAACAGTAGTAGTAACAAAAGTGCAGCAAGGTAGCCCAATCCTTTTGAGTCAAAGTAAAGGCCAAAACGGTCTCTTATGATAAGCAAAGCGTTCTTGAGGGTGCACGGGAATTTCATCTAGTCACTTTCATCATGTTGGTTCAATCCGTGTTCGCTACTTTGATAATTTGGTATGTGGGTGGACCGGTGCTTAGGTGTTGTTCTTCCTTGAACAAACCTCCTACTTATGATTAACCCCCTCGCCAGCATCCGCAACTACGAGAAAAGTATTAAGAATAAATTCTAACCATAGAATTAAACTTTTTGATCCAATCGGTCCCTTACGGAATAGTGCATAAACTAGGGTTTAAGCTTCTGTCACTCTCGCAACCCATCATCTAATAACTACTCCATAATGCATTCCCTTAGGCCCAAATATGGTGAAGTTTCATGTAGTCTACGCTCACATGACACCACTGTAAGTGCATCTAGTGCCACCCCTAGTCGGGTTTGGAGTATTGACGACAAACTTGGTTGAGGAATTAATGTGTTTGTGAGAATTGCAGGATAACACAGGTAGTAGTCCCATATTGATTCGGTTTACCTACCAGAGATGACCCCTAAAAATGTGTGAAGACAATGAAGACAATGGTGGTCTGTGAAGATATTCACATTGAAGACTATGACAAGAGAAGACATCGCATGAAGACTATGGAGTGCGAAGACATAGTTGATTCATAGTTTCCTTTTCTTCTTTGTTGAGTCATAGGAACCACTATACTGTTAAGTGGGGTCCAAGTGATCAAAGTCAGAGTGACTGATGTGATTCTCAACCAAATCCTATGTATTCGAGCGAAGACAATGAGAGCAAATCTTATCCATAGTTGGATGTGTCAGCTTTGCTTATAGCCCAAGCTGAGCTGTCGCGTGTGTTTGAAATCTGACCGTTGGACACGTGTTAGTTCCTTAGTGACCCAGGGTCATTTTGGAAAAATCAGGTCGGGTTGCCTCCTGGCTAAAAATAGCCCACCCCATACACCATAAATTGGTGGTTGCTCAGAGTTAGTGCACGGCTTTTGTCATTTCAGAGCAACCCACCTCCGAAGCCTTTGAGAGAGAAATCCTTGCAAGGACAAAGCCCAAAACACCCAGAGCCAAAGAGTTTTAGGCATCACTGAAGTCTTCCTGTCCGCGTGATCTGAAGACTTATTACACTTGAGGACTGTGAATCCTCCAGCCGGTTAGGCATCGTGTTCTGAGCATCCAAGTGTCATTGTGGATTGCCGGTGAACGAAGTCTATGAAGGTTTGGAAGTCTCCATTGAAGACTTACTAGAGTGATTGGGAGAGGACTAAGTGTTCTTAGCTCAAGGGGAATAAGGTGAAGACACGGTCTTCTGAGTTGAATCCCAGCCTCCCTAACCAGACATACAGTTGTCAAAGCAACTGGAACTGGTCCAACAAATCCCTTGGCCTCTCCGAGCAACTGGTTCTATCCTTCCTCTCTCATTTTACTTACAGTTTGTCTTCATGAGTTTGCCAATTTGCCTAATCTGATTAACTTCACTGTGTGAAGACTGTTTACTGTTTGGCTTCAAAATATCTTCCATCCTGATCCATACTACCTAGCTGCTGATAGTCTTCGTGCTTTCACTACATTGCTTACTTATCTATGGTTTGTCTAGTGTAGTCTACCTTCCGTTGCATATCAGTAGGTTCATTTCTATTGTTTGTCTTCAAAGCACCCCTGTTTCGAAGACTTTCATAAAAATCGCCTATTCACCCCCCCTCTAGTCGAATACTAGCACTTTCAATTGGTATCAGAGCAAGGTGATCCCTTGTTCTGTGTGATTCAGTTTAACCACCTGGAGTTTAGCTATGTCGACTGCAGGGATAATCAAGGTCTCCGCTGTGTGCCCTATATTCGATGTCACTGATTCCCCCTACTGGAAGAATAAGATGCGTATGCATCTTGAAGCCATTGACGTCGATCTCTGGTATGTCATCAAGAACGTCGTTCCCAAGGCCGGTAAAGGTGTTACTCCTGCTGATATCAAGAAGTTCATCCAACTGGACTCAACTACCAAGAATATCATCTATGGTCATCTGACCAAAGGGCAGTATGGTCATGTGAGTGCTCTGGAAACTGTGAAGCTAGTCTGGGACTGGCTCTCCAAGGTCAATAAAAGCGTCTCAACACAGAGAGATTCAAGGATCAGTGTTCTTCGCAATCTCTTCAACCGCTTCAAGAGAAATAACAATGAGAGTGTCTAGCTCACATTTGATCACCTCACTGACATCACAAATGAGCTTCATGCACTCGGCGCCATTGAGATCACCAAGCACAAAATTTTCAAGACACTTCTGAGATCTCTTGACAGCTCATTTGACACCCTGGCCCTGATGATACAAGAGCGCCCTGACTTCAAGACTCTCGATCCGTCTGACATACTTGAGAGGCTCAACACACATGAGTTCCAGCTATCTGAGAAAAGATATATCTATGGTCCCAACTATGGCCGCACTCGCGCTTTGAAGGCAAAGGTTGTCTCCTCATCTGAAGAAGAATCTTACTGCAGTTCTGGGGATCCTGAAGATATTGGAAAGGAGCTTGCTATACTTGTGAAGAAGTTCCAGAAGTTTGCCAAGAAGAAAGACTTCAGAAAATCTTCAAGATCCAGCTCAAGAAATGATGAAGCTTCCACTCCTAATCACAAGAAGAGAACCTGCCACAATGCAAGAAACCTGGTCACTACATCTCTGAGTGTCCATAGTGGGACAATGAGACAAAGAAGAAGAAGAACAAGAATAAGAAGAGCAAGGAATATGATTCCAATGACAAGAAAAAGAAGAAATCCTCAAAGTATTCTTCCAAGTCTTCATCACACAAGAAGAGCTCATCAAGCAAGGCTCGTGCATTTGTTGGCAAGGAGATGGATTCAGAGGAGGAGTCTGCATCTGAGGACGCAGAGGTGGAGTCTGAAGAGGAATCTGATTCTGGAGTAGCAAGCCTGGCTCTAGCTTTTGCGTATGTCACCAAGTCCATCTTCAACACTGAAGATAATGGCCTTGTCACCAACACTGATGCCAAGGATGAGGATGATTGTGCTCCCACCTACTGCTTCATGGAACGTGGTGCCAAGGTAAACTCACGCGATGCTTACTTTCAAACATCAAGTGAAGATGACTCTGAACGTGAATCTAAACCTAGCTACATAACACTTGCTAAAATTGCAACTAAACAACAGAATGCCATGGAATATATTCAAAAGTTGTTAGACAAAAGCGATGACCTGTTGGAAATGACCTAAACTCGATCCTTAATTGAAGACATTAAAAATCTTCATGTTAAGTATGAGGAACTTCAAAGTCATCATGAAACACTCTCAACTTCTCATGAAAAGCTCTCCTATGATTATCTTCTAAGGAAGCAAGAGCTTGAGAAATTGAGATCGGCTCATGAAGATGTTCAAAAGGAGAACGAGTCACTTCGTGCTCAACAGATCAGTTCCGCTCGGGAAGGATTAGAACCACCATGTCTAAAATGTCTTGAGCGTGATAATGCTATCTCTATTGCTGAATGTTCAACTGCTGCTACTGTTGCAATATCTTCGACTGCTAATGTGGTAACTAACCCCTCTGCTGAGGATACCACTACTATTGCTGATGAGAATGCCAGGTTGAAGTCATTTCTTGAGACAGGAATGTACAAAAGTCTCCAAGGGCATCAGACACTATGTGATGTCCTCAAAAAGCAGATTCTGAACCGAAACCCTAGGAAAGAGGGTGTTGGGTTCGAGAGGAAAATGAATGTTGATGGTTCTTACTGGATGCCTGAGAAGTACCCACATGGGTTGCTGCTAAGGGCCTTCAGTGGACCCATCTACCTTATTTGGCTTCACTAGTGCTAACCCAATTATCATTGATGAATCCTTTGATGCAAACTATAAACTGTTCAGGAATCAGAATGGTGAAGTGTTTTCTAGGTATATTGGTATGAACTGCAGGAATGGACCACCTCTTAAGAAGATCTGGGTACCCAAAAGTTGTCTTGAAAGTCTTCCAGTGAATGTCATCCTAACACCACCCGGGAAGAAGAAGACAAATCCCGAACCAAAGGCTTCATATGCTCTAAAGGCTTCATACAGACAAAGGACTCACCTGAGTCACCCTAACGCCAATGTTTTGCATGGAAACCATACTCAGACTTTTGAATATGAGCGTGTTTCGTCAAACCGCTAAGTTCATAAGTCTAAGAACTTTTCTATTTATTCTTATGAGTATTATTCTCCTCCTGTAAGGCTATTTTCTAGGGCTCCAAAGCCGAAGTTCTCAGATGTTGCACTTAGACTCATTGCTTCTAAGCCAACCCTGAAGATGTGGGTGGTTAAGAAAATGTAACTCTCTTTTGCAGGGAAAGGTCTCCAGCCGGAAATCAAAGGCGTCTGATGCTTATGTTGGGGACCTTAAACGTCTTGTGGGACGCAAGATAAAATGTCCAAATGGTCTTACTATGTATTACGTCACGGGATTCCTTGACAATCATCCTATTTATCCTAACCAAGATCTGAACTTTCTTGTTCCGCTTGTTCGTCAAATGTTTCTGCTTCACAACTCTCTTGGTGAAGCATGTCGGCGTCCTGGATTTGGGGGTATCCAGCCCTGCCTGCCTGCGGCCCACCACGTGGCTTCATCGATGGCCTGGTATGGCCCAGCATCAACACCAACACCACAAGACCCTTGCGAGGGGCCAAGTCTCGCGAGGCGGGCAGCTCCAAGACCCTCGAGGGGACCGGCCTCCTCATGCTGGATCCTGAGGGGCGGAGAGTTCTATGCAGGCTACCTCACGAGGCTCAGCTGACGTGAGCCATGATGACCAAGGCCAGGCGGGTGCAGAGCGTAGGTTTCCTCTTTGGTCCGAAGGAGGCAGGACACAGGTGCGGAGTCCCGACGAATCAGCCAAAGGTTTCCATTCTGGTGCAACGAGACCAAGACCGCCAGGATGGCAAGATGGAGGTCACCGACGAGCCCACCGCAGCGTCACGACTAGAGGCTTTTCGCAGGCGAAGACTACTTTTGTCAGGATAGACTATACTACTTGTCCCCTTTCAAATCTAGCCGTTGTGGGATCCCTTCCCGCTCATATTTGGGAAGAGGACCAAGGCCATTATAAATAGGACTAGCCACCACCATAGAAGGGGACGGGATCAAGACAAGTAGAACTAGCATACACCACACCAGCTCAAGAACACCTCACCTCCTGAGGCTTTTTCATCCACTGTACTAGGTCATCCTCAGCCCTTCAAGGCAATCCACCAAAATGCTGTAGTAGGGTATTACACCACAACGGTGGCCTGAACCAGGATAAACTGATGTGTCCCTTTGTCTCTTTGAGCTTGACGCGCTAGGCTTAGGAGGATCGCGAGTAGGTAGGCTGGGTAGGTTGAGATCTCCGCACGCACCCCAAAGTTCGAGCCTTTTAAGGGTTTGAGGATCCCATAATCCGACATTTGGCACGCCAGGTAGGGGTGTGTCGGATCCTCTCTTTCATCGATCGATCCACCACCACTCCGACACCTCCATGGCTGACGCACGCCAGGCTCGCGTCGAGCGTCGGGCTGCAGTCGCCGCCCGCGTAGCTTAGACGGCTCTGGTGGGTGACGGTTGTGCCTGTCGTTGCCCCTCCTCTGGTGGCCAACGCCGCCATGGGCCCTACCGGCCACAAGCAGCAAGCTTCATCGCTGCACCCGTCGGTGCGCCGTGACGGCCGCACCGCTACTCCATCACTGACCCCAGCAGCTTCTCATCCCACGCGCGCCATGGCCAGGTGAATGCGCAGGCCGCTCTGCTCATGGCGCGGGAGCTCCTTCGCTACCGCCCAGTCGTCGACCTCTGCAAGGAGTGGCTCGAGCAGATCGCTGAACTCGTCAGCATTGCACAAGGGGGCTTTGCCGAGCTGGCTCGCTCGCTGCCTCGGCAACCACCTGCAGCGGGCAACGTGGTGCATGTGGATCCTCCACCACCTCCGGCCTAGGGCACCATCATCGAGCCAAGGCGTATGGCTCCACGGCATGACCCGCCGCGCCCTCCGCCAGCTCGGGATGACGTGAGCTGCCAGGTGGTGCAGCGGCCATAGGGGGGAAGCACGTGTGCTTCCAGCACCCCAGTACTAGGCCCGCGTACCACCGCAGGAGGTGGTGGTACGCGTGCACCAGGATCAGTCCCCCCCCATCAAAGACCTCCGGTGGCCACAGCAGGATGCCATGCGTTCACTCCGGAGCTCCGCAACGTCGTTTGGCCAAGCAAGTTCAAGCCTGACCTGCCTCCGCGATACGACGGCACCGCCGACCCCGCTGAGTTCCTGTAGCTCTACGAGCTGAGCATCAAGGCGGCCAGCGGCGACGACAAGATCATGGCAAACTAGTTCATGATGGCCCTCAAGGATGGTGCTCATTCTTGGCTCCTGAACCTGACCGAGGGGTCAGTTTTTCCCTAGGAGAAGATGCGCAGCCGCTTCATCGCCAACTTGCAGGGCACTCGCGGCCGTCCGCCGGCCACGGGTGACCTGCGCCGCATCAAGCAGCAACCTGGAGAGACCCTGCAGAAGTATATCCAGTGCTTCAACAACGTTCACCTCAAGATTCCCAAGGTGTCGGACGAGGCCATCATCTCCGCGTTCATCGATGGCGTCCGTGATGTCAAGATGTAGGAGGAGCTTGCCATCCACGAGGATCTCTGCACCACTCTAGAGATGTTCAACATGGCGAACAAGTGTGCATGGGCTGAGGATGGACGCCTCTCCCTCCTCGAGCTCGCCGAAGCTGATCCAGAAGACAAGAAGACCAAGACCAAGGACGTGAAGTGCAAGGGGCCAGCCGTGCTTGCGGCCGATCCAAAGATGAAGCGCGGCTGCGACCACCCTAAGTCATCCAAGAGCAACCGACCATTCTGCATCTTCCACAACATCCACAGCCACAACACCAACGACTACCAGGAGCTCAGGGCCCTCCGTCACGGGCGCCTCGGTCCACGCCCCGAGCGCAATGATCGAGGCTACGGTCGTGGAGGCGGCCGAGGTGGAGGACGCTAGGACGAGCGCGACCATCATCAGGAGTAGCGCGACCAGCCTCATGAGGACCGCTAGCAGGGCCAGCCTCGCGAGGGTAACTGGAGGGAGCAGCCTCGTGAAGATCTCCCTCAGGGCAATGCAGCTTTGCCTCCTCTACCTCCACCGCCAAGAAGGAATGAAGATCACCACCAGGACAAGGGGGTTGGGGGCTTCCAGGAGCGTCGGGCCATTGCCTGCATCTTGGGCGGCTCAAAGGCCCCAGCTTCCCATGCGTCTTCAAGCAGTTCGCGCGCGAGGTGAATGCAGCGCTCCCCAAGCCTAAAGAAACTCACCCTCTCAAGTGGTCCAAGTGCGCCATCACCTTCAACTCCTCAGACCAGCTCAAGTGTGCGGCCACCGCTGGCGCGCTTCCCATGCTCTGCTCCCCCGTCATCAGCAACGTGGTTGCCACCAAAACTCTCATCGACGGCGAAGCGGGGCTCGATGTTCTATCTGTTCAGACGTTCGACAGGCTCCAGGTGCCATACTACCAGCTTCACCACCACCAAGCCATTCTCAGGAGTGATGTCAGGACCCCGACTCAATGCCACACCAATCTAGCATGTACACCTCATATCACTTTGCGGCCTCACGCATGGTATTCCCACGGGTCTCGCCTTACCAGGCCCAGGACCATTTGCGCCTTTTGGCACACATATATGATAGCATTGCTAGCATCCATATGACAGATCCCAGGCTTACATGACTAGTCGTGAACCCAAAGTGGCGCTAACTTACAGGGACAGACATACATGACCCAGCAACGAACGTGTCGGTCATCAGCGAGTGAATCCGGGCTATAGCAACTGGGCTAGCAGGACTCTGGTAAACCAGACTGTAGCAGGCTAACAGGACTCCGGTAGACACCGAGTGACATTTCCCCGAAGGGACAGACACAGGAACGAAGAAGGACACATGTCGGCCAGCCTAAGTGTTCCGGAGCAGTAGCAAGCTACCATGGCTCAGTGGAAGCACTAGGAGACATTTCCCGGTAAGAGAGGCTACCAAGGACAAACAACTAGATAGTTAGATCCCACACATACCAAGCATTTCAATAACATGCACACAATATGCTCGATATGTGCAAATACAACATGGCATCACAACACGACTCTACAACTCAAGTATTTTATTCAATAGGCTCCGAGGAGCGAGATATTACAAACATCAGTCTCATGACCCAACACTCAGAGCATACAAGTCAAAGCACAAGCGGAATCTTAACATGTCTGAGTACAGACATCTACAAATGAAAAAGGCTGAGAAACCTAACTATCTACCAGATCCTGCCAAGGGCACAAGATCGTAGCTGAGGTAACAAGCTAAACGTCGAAGTCCACGTGAAACTACTAGTGAGACTGAAGTCTCTTTGCAAAAACATAAAATAGGCAAACGTGAGTACAAATGTACCCAGCAAGACTTACATCAGAACTAACTACATATGCATCATTATCAACAGAGGGGTGGTGGGGTCTAACTGCAGCAAGCCAGCTTTGACTCGGTGGCTATCCTCAACTATGACTACAAGTAACTCCTTTGAGGTGGCGCACACGAGTCCACATATTCACCATATCAATACACCACTATGGATCCGCTCCCGTCTCCCTACGAGAACACCATCCATAGCACTCACGCTTATCTTGCGTATTTTAGAGTATCCACTTTCACTTGTCTATGAACTCCACAAGCAACCCAGAAGTCCTTTACCGCGGACACGGCTATTCGAATAGATGATGTTAACCCTGCAGAGGTGTACTTCTTCACACACGCTCTCGCCACTTACCACCATGTACACATCATGTATCTCGGCAACATTCAAGCGGAAGCCTGGCGAGGGTGTCGGCCACGACCTGACTAACCACGCAAGTCTCTAGTCCAGGTTTATCGCCTATTCGGGTTCCATCCGCAAGTAGATCCGGCCGGGGTGTTGCTCACGGCCCCAAACGATGTGTGCAGGGTTCCCAAGCCCACCATCCGGGTGCCACTTGGTACACCGGGCCACTGTGCCTAGTCTGTCCCAAGCCCACCTATACCAGGTGCCACTTGGTAGACTACTAACACTACCTACAAACACCAGAAACTAGTTGCAACTCCTGGACAGAGATCGAGTTGATTAATAAGTCGAGAGGGGCTGAGTTACCGGAACCCAATGTGTGGTAGTAGCTGTTCATGGATCACAAACACAGAACTCAGTTCCTGAGGACGGCTGCAATGAGACAACCCACCAAGTACTCCTACATGGCCTCTCACCGCTACCTTTACCAAATCATGTTCACACACTTAGCTCTCAACAGTAGGACATGTTCACACACCATTCCAATTCATCCCCGATGAATCAGACCTGACACAACTCTAAGCAATAGCAGGCATGACAACAAGCATGAATGAGTAGGCACATCAGGGCTCAAACAACTCCTACTCATGCTAGTGGGTTTCATCTATTTACTGTGGCAATGATAGGTCATGCAGAGGATAAAGGGGTTTAACTACCGCAGCAAGTAACAGATGAATCGTTGTTGTCCTAATACAGTAAAAGAGAGCAGGAGCGAGAGAGTGGGATTGTATCAGAATGAACAAGGGGGTTTTGCTTGCCTGGCACTTCAGAAGATAATATAGTTTCTTCATCGGTGTCATCGAACTCATCATCGAAACAACGTCTACTGAGGGGGGACAAACACCGGCAACACAGAAAGAACACAATCAATGCAATGCAACAATATGATGCATGAGTGTGATATGGAAATATGTTGTGTTTTGAGCTAATGCAACTAGCAACCAGATTAAATGAAGTTGGTTTGAATCAAAGATTCAAATTCAAACTCCATATGTGATTTCTTAAATGCCATTTAATTGAATTGTCCTAAACAGTAGTCATAAGTTGTTCTAACATGCATGAAAATGGTACAGATGGATAGATTAGATTTTTCTGATAATTTTTCATATATAAATTATTTCATTTGGAGTTACGGTTGAATTTCTAGGATTTTTAGAAGTTTAGGACATTTTCTGAAAATAATAAATCATTTAAGATTTATTTAAATTGCAAAAAACATTTACTACATCAGCAGTGCGTTACTGTGACGTCAGCAGGTCAACTACGGCTGACCAGGTCAAACCTGACCAGTGGGGTCCACTGGTCAGTGACCCAGTGATGTTTAGGGTCACAGACAGGTGGGCCTGGTCAACGGCCACGTCAGCATGGTCAAAACTTACGCGTGGGCCCAGTCGGATTAGATTATCCCTAACTAATTCTGTTAGCTGCTTAGTTAAACTGGTGGGGCGAGTCTGTCAGTGGCTTAGGGCTGGTTAGTTAGCTGGTCGTTAGTGGCTACTGACAGCGCCACATCAGCTCACCGGAGGCTAACCGGCGACGACCTCGGCCGACGGTGGAGGTGCACCGTGCGCTCGCTACGAAGCACCATTCGATGCGCGGTTTTCTCCTACAGGTTCCTGGGAGTTAGGCGCATCCAGAGAGACAAGCGACAGCAGCTGGGGTGGCCGGAGCTGGCGGCGGCGAGCTCTTTTGCGGCTGCCGGAGTTCGGTTGCGCGCAGGATCGCGTTTCTGTGCGTAGAAGAGCGGGGCAAGGGGCTAGGAGCGCGCTACACATTGCGGGGAGTAGGTTGGACACTCCATCGTGACCATTTGGGCACCGGAGCATCGTCGACGGTGAGCTCAGGCGGCAGCGCTGTCGGGTGAGAGAGGCGCGACGGCTACGGTATGCTATAGGGAAAACGGAGAGGGGGAGGATGATCATGAGCTCACGTGGAGTGCAGTGGTGGCCTCGGCGTGCTCGGGGAAGCTCGGATGGCGGCGAGTCAGCGATGGAGATCCGCGGTGGCCGACGATGAAGAAGTGGTCGGGTACGGTGCGTTGGAGCTCTTCCGGCCATGTGAGCTGACGGAGAGGACGAGGGTGGCACGGCGGAGCTCGGGGGCTGGTCCATGGGTCTAGTGCTGGCCGGTGGCCGCGGTGGTGACGAACGGCGGTGACGAACCAGTTCGGGTGAGTGAGAGAGAGATATCCAGGGGAGCGGGTGAGGACGGGGGAGAGTGAGAGGAGTCCGGGGGGCGAGGGGGAGTGCGTGGCACTCGGGGCTGGCTGCAAAAGCGGCGGAAGCAGGAGGTGGCTCGGGCGTGTGCCGGCGCGAGGTGGCCACACGCCCTCATGCCCACTGACACGAGGTTGAGGATGACTGGCGCATGCGACTGGTGGGCTGGCTTCTCTCCTGGGCCAGGTAAGTAACAGGTACTCCCTCCTTCTCTGTTTTCTATTTTAATTATTGTTTTCTATTTATTTCAATCTGTTTTGATTTAGTTCAAGCACTAAACCATTTTTGTTTCTTCCAATAATTTTTGCAGGGACTGAAAGGAATATTCTAGAGCCCCTCACAAAATATCAGAATTATTTAAGCATTAAAAATATATATAACATATATTTGCTCCAACTCAAATACAATATGTGTTATTTCAAAAATCCAAAATGTCATGGAAAAATGTGCATCATCTCTCGTTACTGTTTCCAGCATTTTCCAAAAATGATGAACATTTTTGAAAGCCATTTTGGGTTCACTAAAAATATTTTAGTTGAACCTATTGAATTCCTTTGATGCTAGGGTTTGAAACAATCCCCGTTTCAAATTTAAGAGAAATTTAAACATGATGCAACACAAGACTAGCTAACCCAGAGTAGGCCAGAACTAGAGATGTGCCAACTCACCCCCACTAAACAAGAATCTCGTCCCGAGATTCAAGCGTAGGGTAAGATGATGGGGGAACGCAACTAAAGCAATCTTCACGATCCAGGTTGCACTTCATAAGAACATTGATTCGATCATCATCTTGATCTTAACATCTTTGCTTTCAAGATCTTCATCCAACACGACGACAGAAATAAACTTTACAGGATTCGATCCTCTCGAAGATTGAGCAACTCACAATCAATTCACGGAATGAGACATTGAGACATCTCTCGACCTGAGAGACAAAACATACCTCCAGAGGGATGGAGTGAAACAGATGACGAAGGTTCAAATTGGTAGGCAACCATTCCACGCTTGAGGAGATGGTTAATGCTTTCAAGATAGTGATGAAATAATTGCCATGATTCCATAATGGGGCACCTTAGGGAAGGTGACTCATAGAATTATTCCCTCAGGTGGCAAAAAGAATTACTTTTGATACATAGATCATTGGAACTCTTCTCACCAGCCTGAGGCAATTTACGAACGATCGTTTGACAGAGTTCGGGAGAACGACACCCTCGGGCTAGATTGGA
This sequence comes from Triticum aestivum, assembly GCF_018294505.1. Classification (NCBI taxonomy): domain Eukaryota; kingdom Viridiplantae; phylum Streptophyta; class Magnoliopsida; order Poales; family Poaceae; genus Triticum; species Triticum aestivum. Next base: position 264,962,969 of record NC_057813.1, read on the forward strand.
TGATGTGGATTACCTTGTTGAAAACAACACAACGGATGAATTTAGTAACTGGGGAGAAGCTCAACAGTAGAGGGTGAGTCCACTATTTGAAAAGGTTATAGCATAACCGAGGAAACTAAGACCAATATGGAATTAAAGCCAACGATAAAGCCTAGCACTTGCGCATGCTCTCAAGAACTTGAGCATTTCCATATTCATCAAGGTTTTACCAATATCCGTGTCAAGGATCCTGGCAACACAACATACTACCATGATGAGTAGTGATGGACGATGCAGATGCAAAGGAAGATAACACTTTCTCAGATTTCACCTTAGCGAGGCCAAGGAAGCAAAATCTGGATGATCGACCGAGAGACATTTAGCACTCCGCTTCTAATTTTCTCCTTGATGTGCTAGCGTAACCCATTTACATGGTTTGATATCTAGAACATCAAGTAAAATGCTGGACTTCGGGAACACAAAAATCCATAAGCGACAACTAGGAAATAAATCCTACGAAATCTTTATGGGATGTGGCCAACTTCCTAAATCAAGATACTACAATAATAGGTCTTCCGGTTGGGTGCGTTGGCCACGACATCCACTTTACCGGGTTACAAGGGACCACTATTATAGTTCTTGGGAATGTTCCAACCATCATATCTGCCTGAGATTCAGATCTGGTTGGTGTCAGAATAATCCAGACTCATCGAGTCTATGAAGAAAAATAAAAGTTTGCAACACAAATCGATGTGATGGCGTTGCGAGATTGTCGGGGAGTCAACTACGATAGCAAGCTCCAAAAATGAGCTGGTTCTGCTACATACATGTGAACACGTTGTCCAAGACAAGCATGACCACATAGTAGTCTTACAATGAAACACTACCGAGTTCTGATTGGGAACCATCATTGCGGAGAGCGAAGTCCTGCGCATGTACCTTTGGGTCCTTAAGGATTAGCACTTAAGAACTTCTTTTCCTTGAACAAATCAATCGGTGGCTTGGTGTGCTAGGGAATACATATGGAGTGGAGGTAATTAATCTACCAAACCATAGAATACATTCGCACATGCATAACTGCTTGGGATGATTCCAGAGGAAGCAAAACTAACTCTCTCAAATTCACGGTGGCAACTTGCATCGAATGCGCATGAATGGGAGGAAGTCACTTCTTTCATCCAAACATATACTTCATGAACGGGGCATGAAGAAAATGCTTACACAAGTTTCCAACACTAGCTGGATGTTCAACACAAATCATGGTGGAGACAAAATGCCGCTGATGGGGTCAACAGCAACTCATTGGAATTTCCATATCACCGGACTTCCACCGTTATGTGAATAATGTGATAGTGTTGGTCAGACCAAAAGATGTAATGGTGTATGCTCGAGGAATCAACCACGAGTAAGACAACATTACGAATATCGTTGGTTCTAACTTGATTTGACGATGGCCCACACTCAAATCAAGGTTTGGGCAAGACGATAGGTTCAACAACTGATCACGAGCACCAATCGATGAAGGAATCATCTTTCTACAACAAACACACAACACAAGATATCCCTTTGGAAATGAACTAAGTTAGGCAAGCTTTTATCTTCCAACTCTCCAAGTTGTTGTTCAGCTTAACCAACTAGCTCAGGGGTATCCAACACAGATTCTTAGAGAAGGGGTGGTTTATAAGAAAACCAACTTGATCACAAGCTCAACATAACAGTCAGGGGATAACCTAATAACACTTCTGAGAAGATATTCGGAAAATCACGAACCACCGATATGTTACTAAGCTCGAGATCAATCTTGCTTTTCAGGACAAGACGACGTGATCAAGAGAGTGATGGATTGACACAATCCTATCTCATTGTGCACCAGGGAAAATGGACTAGGTAGCACGAACAATCTTAGAAGGATAATTCAATACCAACACGCTAAAAATGAGATTATTGTCCATTAACTACCAAGCAATGGGGTTGCTAGCAATATTGATTTCACACATCACGATTCACTTGTCGGCATTCTGGTTACAATAACACGGGAACCGAGGAATTAACAATGATGGCAAGAAGCATTACTGCGTCAAGAATTCATAAGAGGTGGTGCAATTCCCATGACATTCTTGATATAAAGATGGTAATACTCCAAGGTGGAACAGAACAAAGTTGGACTAGTATTTGATCTATGGAATACAACTGCTTTAACCCAATCCTGGATATGGATGAGGTACTGGAGTTTCTTTCTCCTAGTCATTCCGGAATAAAATGGCTTGACGGGCCACAATAGTAGTGGCATCGATGAACACGAATGCATAACTACTCCTGACTATCAATTGATAGACGAGGCCAGAAAACAACTAAAGAGGGACAACTCAAGGAACATATGTTTTTCTGAGTTGTGGATGCATGGATTAGTATGCCGAACAAATTCAGCATATTTCTTCCGAATAACCCATGCAGAAAGGTTGAACTGGCAGAGTCGCAAGATAGAATGGAGAACCCATCGAGAGCACTCTTGTCGTGATCTCTTGGTTCAAGGAACTTCTGCCAAGAATGGTTCATGGTATTTAGAAGAGTGATGTACCACGGACCTCGAAGACTATCGCAAAGGTTACTAATATCCTAAAGGTACGAGCAACACTAACAACATGAAGTAAGTAGGGAAATCTCGGGTTCAGAAACCCAGGAGCAGAATGCCTACTAACTAGGTGGCATCACGTGATGCTTTCGAGAATGATGGACAGGATCATCACACTGGGAACACCTAGGGTCATAATAATAATTCCAACATATATGTCGAGGCAATAAATACCTCAACTCAACAGATAATGTGATTAACTTGGCCTAAAGGAACATCGAAACCAGAGGGAAAGGATTTTGCAAATGCATCAAAATATTTAGAAACCTGGGATGACTCAGACAACATAACGGCTGTAAATGCTCAAAAAGATTGGAGACATGATACAAAGATGGTGGCATAGCCACTCAGAAGCACAATATCAAGGTTTCGAGATCAACTATGAATACATGAAGATAGTAGGGACTGAACTGGGGCTTGAATCCATCAATCCTATAAGTCTGCGGATTAGTAACACGTGATCCTGATAGGAAGAAGAGAAATCCTAGTTCCTTAACCCCGTAGGAAAGATAAGATGACTCGGATCACAAGGCATAAGGTATAAGGAGTAAAAAGAGCCTTACATTCCATCCCAAAATCAATTCCCTTATATAACTAAAGAATTTCTAGACTCAACTTCGACCAGTTTGGCTTGGTAATCCTACAGGCAGTCATCCTCTGATACCAAAGCTGTCAGGACCCCGACTCAATGCCACACCAATCTAGCATGTAACACCTCATATCACTTTGCGGCCTCACGCACGGTATTCCCACGGGTGTCGCCTTACCAGGCCCGGGACCGTTCGCGCCTTTTGGCACACGTATATGATAGCGTTGCTAGCATCCATATGACAAGGAGCCCGGCCTGACATGACTAGTCGTGAACCCAAAGTGGCGCTAACTTACAGGGACAGGCATACATGACCCAACAACGAACATGTCGGGCATCAGCGAGTGAATCCGGGCTGTAGCAACTGCGATAGTAGGACTCCGGTAAACCGGGCTGTAGCAGGCTAACAGGACTCCGGTAGACACCGCGTGACATTTCCCTGAAGGGACAGACACAGGAACGAAGAAGGACACATGCCGGCCAACCTAAGTGTTCCGGAGCAGTAGCAAGCTACCATGGCTCAGTGGAAGCACTAGGAGACATTTCCGGTAAGAGAGGCTACCAAGGATAAACAACTAGATAGTCAGATCCCACACATACCAAGCATTTCAATAACATGCACACAATATGCTCGATATGTGCAAATACAACATGGCATCACAACACGACTCTACAACTCAAGTATTTTATTCAATAGGCTCCGAGGAGCGAGATATTAGAAACATGGGTCTCATGACCCAACACTAAGAGCATACAAGTCAAAGCACAAGCGGAAGCTTAACATGTCTGAGTACAGACATCTACAAATGAAAAAGGCTGAGAAACCTGACTATCTACCAGATCCTGCCGAGGGCACAAGATCGTAGCTGAGGAAACAAGCTAAACATCGAAGTCCACGTGAAACTACTAGTGAGACTGAAGTCTCTCTGCAAAAACATAAAATAGGCAAATGTGAGTACAAATGTACCCAGCAAGACTTACATCAGAACTAACTACATATGCATCATTATCAACAGAGGGGTGGTGGGGTCTAACTGCAGCAAGCCAGCTTTGACTCGGTGGCTATCCTCAACTACGACGGCAAGTAACTCCTTTGAGGTGGCGCACACGAGTCCACATATTCACCAATATGGATACACTCCCGTCTCCCTACGATAATGCCATCCATAGCACTCATGCTTATCTTGCGTATTTTAGAGTATCCACTTTCACTTGTCTATGAACTGCACAGGCAACCCAGAAGTCCTTTACCGCGGACATGGCTATTCGAATAGATGATGTTAACCCTGCAGGGGTGTACTTCTTCACACACGCTCTCGCCACTTACCGCCATATACACGTCATGTATCTCGGCAACCTTCAAGCGGAAGCCTGGCGAGGGTGTCGGCCATGACCTGACTAACCACACAAGTCTCTAGTCCAGGTTTATCGCCTATTCGGGTTCCATCCGCAAGGAGATCCGGCCGGGGTCTCGCTCATGGACCCAAACGATGTGTGCAGGGTTCCCAAGCCCATCATCCGGGTGCCACTTGGTACACCGGGCCACTGTGCCTAGTCTGTCCCAAGCCCACCTGTACCGGGTGCCACTTGGTAGACTACTAACACTACCTACAAACACCAGAAACTAGTTGCAACTCCTGGACAGAGATCGAGATGATTAATAAGTCGAGAGGGGCCGAGTTACCAGAACCCAATGTGTGGTAGTAGTTGTTCATGGATCACAAACATAGAACTCAGTTCCTGAGGACGGCTGCAATGAGACAACCCACCATGTACTCCTACATGGCCTCTCACCGCTACCTTTACCGAATCGTGTTCACACACTTAGCTCTCAACAGTAGGACATGTTCACACACCATTCCAATTCATCCCCCATGAATCAGACCTGACACAACTCTAAGCAATAGCAGGCATGACAACAAGCATGAATGAGTAGGCACATCAGGGCTCAAACAACTCCTACTCATGCTAGTGGGTTTCATCTATTTATTGTGGCAATGACAGGTCATGCAGAGGATAAAGGGGTTCAACTACCGCAGCAAGTAACAGATGAATCGTTGTTGTCCTAATGTTGTAAAAGAGAGCAGGAGCGAGAGAGTGGGATTGTATCGGAATGAACAAGGGGGTTTTGCTTGCCTGGCACTTCAGAAGATAATATAGTTTCTTCATCGGTGTCATCGAACTCATCGTCGAAACAACGTCTACTGAGGGGGGGACAAACACCGGCAACATAGAAAGAATACAATCAATGCAATGCAACAATACGATGCATGAGTGTGACATGGCAATATGCTGTGGTTTGAGCTAATGCAACTAGCAACCAGATTAAATGAAGTTGGTTTGAATCAAAGATTCAAATTCAAACTCCATATGTGATTTCTTAAATGCCATTTAATTGAATTGTCATAAACAGTATTCATAAGTTGTTCTAACATGCATGAAAATATTACAGATGGATAGATTGGATTTTTTTGATAATTTTTCAAATATAAATTATTTCATTTGGAGTTATGGTTGAATTTCTATGATTTTTAGAAGTTTAGGACATTTTCTGAAAATAATAAATCATTTAAGATTTATTTAAATTCCAGAAAACATTTATTGCATCAGAAGTGCGTCACTGTGACGTCAGCAGGTCAACTGCGGCTCACCAGGTTAAACCTGACCAGTGGGGTCCACTGGTCAGTGACCCAGTGATGTTTAGGGTCACAGACAGGTGGGCCTGGTCAACGGCCATGTCAGCATGGTCAAAACTGACGCATGGGCCGAGTCGGGTTAGATTCTCCCTAACTAATTCCGTTAGCTGCTTAGTTAAACTGGTGGGGTATGTCTGTCAGTGGCTCAGGGCTGGTTAGTTAGCTAGTTATTAGTGGCTAATGACAGTTGTAGGACCTTGAGAAGAGGTGTCTAGAGGGGGGGTGATTAGACACTAAGTATCAAAGTTGCAGTTTTTAACTTCTTTAAGTTTAAGTGGAGTTTAGGCACAAGTTTAACATTCACCATACATAACAAGCAAGCATGCAAAGAGTATATGAGCAGCGAAAAGTAAAGCATGCAACTTGCAAGAATGTAAAGGGAAGGGTTTTGGAGGATTCAAACGCAATTGGAGACACGGATGTATTTGTCGTGGTTCCGATAGGTGGTGCTATTGTACATCCATGTTGATGGAGACTTCAATCCACGAAGGGTAACGGTTGCACGAGTCCACGGAGGGCTCCACCCACGAAGGGTCCATGAAGAAGCAACCTTGTCTATCCCATCATGGCCGTCGCCCACGAAGGACTTGCCTCACTAGTGGTAGATCTTCACGAAGTAGGCGATCTCCTTGCCCTTACAAACTCCTTGGTTCAACTCCACAATCTTGTCGGAGGCTCCCAAGTGACACCTAGCCAATCTAGGAGACACCACTCTCCAAGAAGTAACAAATGGTGTGTTGGTGATGAACTCCTTGCTCTTGTGCTTCAAATGATAATCTCCCCAACACTCAACTCTCTCTCATAGGATTTGGATCTGGTGGAAAGAAGATTTGAGTGGAAAGCAACTTGGGGAAGGCTAGAGATCAAGATTCATATGGTAGGAATGGAATATCTTGGCCTCAACACATGAGTAGGTGGTTCTCTCTCAGAACTGGTAAGTTGGAAGTGTAGGTTTGTTCTGATGGCTCTCTCCACGAATGAAGAGGAGGTGGACGGGTATATATAGCCTCCACACAAAATCTAACCATTACACACAATTTACCAAACTCGGTGGGACCGAATCAACAAACTCGGTCGGACCGATTTAGTAAATCTAGTGACCGTTAGGGTTTTCGATGGGACCGACATGCAACTTGGTAGGACCGATATGGTTAGGGTTAGGGCATAACGTAATCTCGGTGAGATCGATTACACAAACTCAGCGAGACCGATTTTGGTAATTAGCTAACCAGAGAGTTGGTCAGGCAAACTCGGTGGGACCGATTACTCAAACTCGATGGGACCGATTTTGGTAATAAGTTAACCAGAGAGTTTGCATTGTAATCTCGGTAGTACCGATTGCTCAAACTCGGTGAGACCGATTTTGGTAATGGACATGCACAGAAAGATTACAATCCCATCTCGGTGAGACCGAGATCCCTATCAGTGAGACCGATTTGTCTAGGGTTTGTGGCAGTGGCTATGACATCTGAACTCGGTGGCGCCAGATAGAAAGAATCAGTGTGGCCAAGTTTGACTTTAGGTTTAGGTCATATGTGTGGAAGTGATAAAGTAGTTGAGGGTTTTGGAGCATATCACTAAGCACTGTGGAGCAAGAAACTCATTAAGCAACACCTCATCCCTTCTTGATAGTATTGGCTTTTCCTATAGACTCAATGTGATCTTGGATCACTAAAATGTAAAATGAAGAGTCGTGAGCTTGAAGCTTGAGCCAATCCTTTGTCCTTAGCATCTTGAAGGAGTTCCCACATCCTTTAGTCCATGCCACTCCATTGTTGAACTTATCTGAAACATACTAGATAAAAGTGTTAGTCCAACAAGAGATATGTTGACATTAATTACCAAAACCACCTAGGGAGCACGTGTGCTTTCAATCTCCCCCTTTTGGTAATTGATGACAACATATATCAAAGCTTTAGATAAAGATATAAAGAATAGCAAGTAAAGCTTTGGAAAGACATGTAACAAGCATAGGCTCCCCCTACATGTATGCAATCATGTGAATATGGAATACAGAAGTGTCACATCCCTAGCTGTTGGTAGTGCTCTAGGCTAGCTTCATGTGTGCATCATGTCTATATTTTCGAAACTTGAACTGAGGAATTTTGGAAGCCTCAAAAACTTAAAATAAAAGAGGGGCAAAAACCCTAGAAATCTCATTCATTGCTCCAAAATGCTCTTCTTAAATGTTTGATAATTTTTGGTAAGGGTTCTGGTCCCAACCAAAATATTGAACATTTTTAAGGAATTATTTTTGGGACTTTGGATTTAATTCATTAGCTATTTGAATTTGAATTATATTCATATAATTAGAATATAATTTCAAATACCCCTGAAATATTTTATAAGCTTTTGGAAGAGTCCATCTAGCAATATAAAATATTCAGAGGAGTTTTTGGCATTGTTTGAATTATTTTAAATTCAAAACAGTGGCAAAATAAATTAAATAAAACAAAACAAAAATAAAAGACAGAGGAGAGAAACCTTACCTGGACTTACCTCTGCAGCCCACCAGGCCCACCTGGCCAGCCCAGCCCACCAGGCGTCCCCCCCTGTCGTCTTCCCCGCGCCAGTAGGCAGAGCGCGTGGCCGACGGGCGCCGACGCTGCCTCGGCCACCTCCTGCTTCCCCGGCCACCTCCTGCTTCCACCGCGACGCCACGACCCTTCTAGCATCGCCACGCAGCCCCTGGCTCCCTCTCTCACTCTCCTCGCTCCTCCCCCCCCTCCTTTGTTTCTCGCACGCAGCCACCGAGCGGAGCTCGTCGCCGCCGTCCACTGCCACCACGGCCACCGGGCCTCCCTCGCTTCCCCGACTAGCCCACAAGATCCGCCACTCCATCCTCGACCCACCTCACCGAGCCACGCCCCTCCAGAAGCCCCCGAAGCACCGCCCTGACGTTTTTCCCCTCCTAGGACCCGCCGGTCGCCGTCGCCCGATTCGTCGGCTCCGGACCGTCCCCGGCCTCGTCTCCGCCTCGAATGGATTCGCTGTGAGCCTCCGCTGCTTCTCCTGTGCTCGCCCCCTCCGTTCTCGCCCCCTAGCCCCATCTCCCACCGCGGCCGAGAGCTTCTCGCCGCCGGCCATGGCGTGGCCGTGGCCACAGCCACCGCAGCTCGTTCTCGAGCCCACCGTCGTGCTCACCACAGTCCCAGGAGCACATAGCACTCACCAACGCCTCCCCTGGCGCCCTGCATCGCCTAACCCGTCGTTGCCGTAGCTCCGGCCGCCGCCTAAGTGGTCGCCGCCGTCGACCCCGGCCTCCATGTGCCCAGCTGTGTGCGCCCCTAGATGCGCGGGAGCACGGGCTTCCTCTCGGTGCCCTCAGCGCGACCAGCCGCGGGCTGTAGCGCCGTCCCGAGCAACTCCGGCGAGGTCTCGCCGTCGCCGTGGTCGCCGGCGTCACTTACTGACGTGGGTGGCTTAATTAGCCACTAAATACCGCACCGTGTCACTGACACCTGGGCCCCACGCCCCTAATTAATCATAGCTTAACTCCTGTTTAGTTTAAAATTAATCACAGTGGCCCCACGCGTCAGCGTTGACCTCGCTGACGTGGCCTTTGACCGGCCCCACACGTCAGTGACTTATGCCAGCGGTGTGTCACTGACCAGTGGGCCCCCTGGTCAGGTTTGACCCGGACCAGCCCCTGTTGACCTGCTGACGTCATGCCAACGTCATGCTGACGCAGTAATGTTTTCTGGATTTATTTTTATTCAGAAAATTCCAGAAAATTGTATAAACTTCTAAAATTCATAGAAATTCAACCGTAACTCCAATGGAAATAAGTTATATATGAAAAATTATCAGAAAAATTCAAGGAATCCATCTGTACCATTTTCATACATGTTAGAACAACTTATAGCTGCTGTTTAGCACAAATCAATTAAATGGCATTTGAATAATCACATATGGAGTTTGAATTTGAATCTTGTATTCAAACCAACTTCATTTAATCTGTTGCTAGTTGCATTAGCTCAAAACACATTCATATTGCCATGTCATGAGCATGCATCATATTGTGCATTGCATTGATTGTATTTCTTCCTTGTTGCCGGTATCTGTTCCCTCCCGATAGACGATGTTCCGACGTTGTGATCGTTGACACTGATGAAGACTCAATGTTATCTTCAGAAGTGCCAGGCAAGCAAAACCCCCTTGTTCATTCCGATACAATCCTACTCTCTCGCTCATGCTCTCTTTTAATGCATTAGGACAACACCGATTCATCTGTTACTTGCTGCGGTAGCTGAACCCCTTTATCCTCCGCATGACCTGTCATTGCCACAGTAAATAGATGAAACCCACTAGTATGAGTAGGAGTTGTTTGAGCCATGTTGTGCCTACTCATTCATGTTTGTTTGTCATGCCTGCTACTGCTTAGAGTTGAGTCAGGTCTGATTCATCGGGGATGAATCAGAGGTATGTGAACATGTCCTACGGTGTGTGAGCTAAGCATGTGAACACGATTTGGTAAAGGTAGCGGTGAGAGGCCATGTAGGAGTACATGGTGGGTTGTCTCATTGAAGCCGTCCTTAGGAACTGAGTTCTGTGTTTGTGATCCATGATTCAGCTACTACCATACATTGGGCCCTGAAATATGACCCCGCTCGACTTCTTATTCACCCTTGTCCTCTGTCCAGGAGTTGCAAGTAGTTTCTGGTGTTTGTAGTATGCTGGAGGCCGTGGACAGCGCTGACCGTAGGGGTGGGCTGTGATGCGGTAGGCACGTGGCCGGGTATACCGGGCGCCCGTTTGGTGTCACGGAACCCTGTTCACATCGTTTGGGGCTGTGAGCGAAACTCCGGCCGGATCTCCTCATGGATGGAACCCGAATAGGCGATAAACCTGGACTAGAGACTTGAGTGTTTAGGTAGGTCGTGGTCTACACCCACGTCGGCTTTCGCTTGAAGTCTGCCGAGCACATGTCGTGTGCAGACGCTAAGTGGTGGAAACATGTATGAAGAAGTACACCCCTGCAGGGTTAACATCATCTATTCGAATAGCCGTGTCCGCGGAAAAGGACTTCTGGGTTGCTTATATCAGTTCTTAGACAAGTGAAAGTGGATACTCTAAAATACGCAAGATAAGCGTGAGTGCTATGGATGGCGTTCTCGTAGGGAGACGGGAGCGGATCCATAGTGGTGTATTGATATGGTGAATATGTGGACTCGTGTGCGCCACCTCAAAAGAGTTACCTGCAGTCGTAGTTCAGGATAGCCACCGAGTCAAAGCTGGCTTGCTGCAGTTAAACCCCACCATCCCTTTGTTGATAATGATGCATATGTAGTTAGTTCTGATGTAAGTCTTGTTGGGTACATTTGTACTCACGTTTGCCTATTTTATGTTTTTGCAGAGAGACTTCGGTCTCACTAGTAGTTCCACGTGGACTTCGACGTTTAGCTTGTTACCTCAGCTACGGTCTTGTGCCTCGGCAGGATTTGGTAGATAGTGAGGCTTCTCAGCCTTTTTCAGTTATAGATGTCTGTACCCAGACATGATAGCTTCCGCTTGTGCTTTGATTTGTGTGCTCTGATTGTTGGGTCATGAGACCCATGTTTGTAATATCTCGCTCCTCGGAGCCTATTGAATAAATTACTTGAGTCGTAGAGTCATGTTGTGATGCCATGTTGTATTTGCACATATCGAGCATATTGTGTGTATGTTATTGAAATGCTTGGTATGTGTGGGATCTGACCATCTAGTTGTTTATCTTTAGTAGCCTCTCTTACGGGGAAATGTCTCCTAGTGTTTCCACCGAGCCATGGTAGCTTGCTACTGCTCCGGAACACTTAGGCTGGCCGGCATGTGTCCTTCTTCGTTCCTGTGTCTGTCCCTTCGGGGAAATGTCACGCGATGAATACTGGAGTCCTGTTAGCCCGCTACAGCCCGGTTCACCGGAGTCCTGCTAGCCCAGTGCTACAGCCTGGATTCACTTGCTGATGACTGACACGTTCGATGCTGGGTCATGGATGCCTGTCTCTGTAAGTCTGTGCCACTTTGGGTTTACGACTAGCCATGTCAGCCCGGGCTCCTTATCATATGGATGCTAGCGACACTGTCATATACGTGTGCCAAAAGGCGCAAACGGTCCCGGGCAAAGGTAAGGCGGCACCCGTGGGAATACCGTGCGTGAGGCCGCAAAGTGATATGAGGTGTTACATGCTAGATCGATGTGGCATTGAGTCGGGGTCCTGACAGCGTTGGTATCAGAGCTTGACTGCCTGTAGGATTACCAAGCCAAACTGGTCGAAGTTGAGTCTAGAAATTCTTTAGTTATGTAAGGGAATTGATTGTGGGATGGAACGTAAGGGTCTTTTTACTCCTTATACCTTATGCCTTCTGATTTGAGTCATCTTATCTTTCCTGCGGGGATTAAGAACTAGGCTATCTCTTCTTTCTATCAGGATCACGTGTTACTAATCCGTAGACTTATAGATTGTTGGACTTAAGCCTCGTTTCAGTTCCTACTACTTCTGTATGTTAATTATTGATCTCGAGACCTTGATATTGTGCTTTTGAGTGGTTATGCCACCATTTTTGTGAATGTCTCAAATCTTTTCTGAGCATTTACAGCCGTTATGCTGTCCGAGTCATCCCAGGTTTCTAAGTAGTCTGATGCAATTGCAAATCCTTTCTTCCCGTTTCAATGTTCCCATGGGCCAGATTAACCACACTAATCAGTGAGTTGAGGTACTCCGTTACCTTGACATATATGTTGGAGATATTATTATGACCCTAGGTGTCTTAGGGGATCATCTAGTAATTTAGCCATGATTTGTGTTCCCAGTGTGATGATTCTGGCCATCATTCTCGAAAGCATCCCGTGATGCTACTTAGTAATAGGTATTCTGTTTCTGGGTTTTGAACCCGAGATTCACTCTACTTACTTCATGTTGATAGTGTTTGCTAGTTCCTTCAGGATATTAGTAACTTTGCGATAGTCCTCGAGGTCCGTGGTATATCGTTCTTCCAAATACCATGAACCATTATGTCAGAAGTTTGTTGGATCAAAAGATCACAACAGACCCTCTATGAGTTCTCCATGCTATATTGTGACTCTGCCAGCTCAACCTTTCTGCATGGGTTATCCGAAAGAATTATGTTGAACTTTGTTCGGCATACCAACCCATGTATCCACAACTCAGAAAGTTATATGTTCCTTTGAGTTGTCCCTCTTTAGTTGTCTACTGACCTTCGTCTATCAATTGATAGTCAAGAGTGTGCGTGCGTTCGTTTATCGATGCCTATTACTCTTGTGGTCCGTCAAGCCATTCTATCGCGGAATGACTAGGAGAAACAAACTCCAGTACCTCTTCCATATCCAGGATTGGGTCAAAGAAGTTGTGCTCCGCAGATCAAATTGCTAATCCAGCTTTTGTTCTGTTCTACCTTGGAGTGTCACCATCTTTATATCGGGATTGTTATAGGAATTGCACACCATCCTATGAACTCTTGGTACAGTGATACTTCTTGCCATCATTAGTCATTCCTCGGTCTTCGTGTTGATGCAACCGGAATACCGACAAATGAATTGTGATGTGTGAAATCAATACGCCTAGCAACCTCGTTGCTGGGTAGTTAAAGGACAATAATTTCATTCTTAGTGTGTTGGTTATTGAATCATCATTCTAAGATTGATCGTGCTACCTAGTCCATTCTCCTGGTTCACTCCTCGATCGATGAGTTAGGATTATTTCAAATCCTTGCCCTATTGATCATATCGTCTTGCCCTGAAAAGCAAGATTGTTCTCGAGCTTAGTAACATACCGGTGGTTCGTGATTTTCCGAATATCTTCTCGGAAGTATTACCAGGTTGTTCCCTGACTGTTATGTTGAGCTCGTGATCAAGTTGGTTTATTGTGAACCACCTTCTCTCCAAGAATCGGTGTTAGATATCCCTGAGCTAGTTGGTTAAGCTAGACAACAACTTGGAGAGTTGGAAGATAAAAGCTTGCCTGACTTAGTTCGTTACAAAGGGATATTCTTGTGTAGTGTGTGTTGAAGAAAGAAGATATCTTCATCGATTGATCCCTGTGATCAGTTGCTGGACCTATTGTCTTATTAATCCTTTGATTTGAGTGTGGGCTATCGTCAAATCAAATCAGTACCAACGAATGCTCGTAATGTTGTCTTACTCGTGGTTGATCCCTCAAGCATATACCATTACATCTTTTGGGTCTGACCAATGCTATCACCGTGTTCACTTAATGGTGGAATTCCCGTTAATAGGAAATCCAGATGAGTTGCTGTTGAGCCCATCAGTACATCTTATCTCCTCCATGAATTTGTTGAACATCAACCTAGTGTTGGAAACTTGTGTAAGCATTTCTTCGTGTTCGTTCATGAAGCATATGTTTGGATGAAGGTAGTGACTTCCTTTAATTCATGTGCATCTGATGCAAGTTGCCGCCGTGGACTCGAGAAAGTCAATGTCGCTTCCTCTGGAATCATCGCAAGTCAGTCATGCACACGTGCGAAGTATACTGTGGTCCGGAGACTTGCAACCTTCATTCCATATGTGTATCCTAGCACACCAAGCCACTGACTGATTTGTTCAAGGAGAAGGAGTATCTTCATAAGAGCTAATCCGGACTTATGAAAGAACTTCGATATCCTCGTTGATGGTTCCCCCTCCTGAACTCGGTAGTGTTTTATTATAAGACTACTTTGTGGTCATGCTTGTCTTGGACAACGTGTTCACATGTTTGTAGCAGAACCAGCTCATGTTTTGGAGCTTGCTATCGTAGTTCATTTCCCGAGAATCTCGCAACGTCATCTCGTCGAATTGTGTTGCAAACTTTCATTTTTCTTCCTAGACTCGATGAGTCTGGAATATCCTGACACCAACCAGATCTGAATCTCAGGCAGATATGATGGTTGGAACATTTCCCAAGAACTATAATATTGGTCTCTCGATAATCGGTAAGGTGGATGTCGTGGCCAACACACCCATCGGGTAGACCTGTTATTGTAGTATCTTGATTGAGGAAGTTGGCCACCTCCCCATAGGGATTTCATAGGATTTACTCCCTAGTTGCCCTATGGATTTCTGTATTCCGAAGTCCGACCTTTTTACTTGATGTTCTAGATATCAAACCATATCTATGAATGGGTACACTAGCACATCAAGGAGAACATTAGAAGCGGAGTGCTAAATGTCTCTCGGTCGATCATCCAGATTTTATTTCCTTGGCCTCGCTAAGGTGAAATCTGAGAAGGTGTTATCTTCCTTTGCATCTGCATCCTCCATCACCATTCATCATGGTAGTAAGTTGTGTTTACCGGACCCTTGACACGGATGTCGGTAAAACCTTGATGAATGTGGAAATGCTCAAGTTCTTGAGAGCACGCACAAGCGCTATGTGTTATCATCGGCACTAACTGGGATTCCTCTCAGTTTCCTCGGCAATGCTATGACCTCTTCAAACAGTGAATTCACTCCCTATTGTTGGGCTCTTCCCCAGTTACCAGAATCATTCCCAGCATTTGCATTTTGTTCCCAGCTTGCACCACCAATGTGCCATTCTACCATGGGTCTCTTCCATTTCCGGTGATAAGCAAATTCATCCATTGCGTTGTCTTCAACAAGGTAATCCACATCATCCAAGTTTGAGTATGCCATTCTACCGACCCCCTCCAAACGATCGCTCGAGAATTGTCTTAGGCTGGTTTAAAGAGTTTCAATGATCTCTGAATCAAAGGTAATTCTTTTTGCCACTTAAGGGGAGATATCTACGAGTCACGGTTCCGAAGGTGTCTCGTTGTGGTTTCATGGCAACTCAACTCCTCGCTACGTTGACAATCGATTACCACCTTCTTAAGCGTGAAATTGTTGTCTACCTAGTGAACCTTCGTCATCCATTTCTTTCCACCCCTCTTGATGTGTATCTCGTGTCTCAACCCGAGAGATGGTCCTATGTCTCATTCCGTGAGTTGTTCGATCTTCGAGAAGATCGACCCTTCTAGAGTCTCCTTCTTCCCTCCATGTCATGTTGGCAGGATTTCTCAGAGCAAGACATCAAGACAATGATGGTGAATGAATCAACGTTCAACTGAAGTGCACCCTGGATCGTGAAGATTATACTAGTTGCGTTTACCCTTCACCTTACCCTACGCTTGAATCTCGAGACGAGATTCTTGTTTAGTGGGGGTGAGTTGTCACATCCCTAGCTGCTGGTAGTGCTCTAGGCTAGCTTCATGTGTGCATCATGTCTATATTTTCGAAACTTGAACTGAGGAATTTTGGAAGCCTCAAAAACTTAAAATAAAAGAGGGGCAAAAACCCTAGAAATCTCATTCATTGCTCCAAAATGCTCTTCTTAAATGTTTGATAATTTTTGGTAAGGGTTCTGGTCCCAACCAAAATATTGAACATTTTTAAGGAATTATTTTTGGGACTTTGGATTTAATTCATTAGCTATTTGAATTTGAATTATATTCATATAATTAGAATATAATTTCAAATACCCCTGAAATATTTTATAAGCTTTTGGAAGAGTCCATCTAGCAATATAAAATATTCAGAGGAGTTTTTGGCATTGTTTGAATTATTTTAAATTCAAAACAGTGGCAAAATAAATTAAATAAAACAAAACAAAAATAAAAGACAGAG
This sequence comes from Triticum aestivum, assembly GCF_018294505.1. NCBI lineage: Eukaryota > Viridiplantae > Streptophyta > Magnoliopsida > Poales > Poaceae > Triticum > Triticum aestivum. The sequence goes on from NC_057813.1 coordinate 264,979,480, forward strand.
GAGAGAAACCTTACCTGGACTTACCTCTGCAGCCCACCAGGCCCACCTGGCCAGCCCAGCCCACCAGGCGTCCCCCCCTGTCGTCTTCCCCGCGCCAGTAGGCAGAGCGCGTGGCCGACGGGCGCCGACGCTGCCTCGGCCACCTCCTGCTTCCCCGGCCACCTCCTGCTTCCACCGCGACGCCACGACCCTTCTAGCATCGCCACGCAGCCCCTGGCTCCCTCTCTCACTCTCCTCGCTCCTCCCCCCCCCCTCCTCTGTTTCTCGCACGCAGCCACCGAGCGGAGCTCGTCGCCGCCGTCCACTGCCACCACGGCCACCGGGCCTCCCTCGCTTCCCCGACTAGCCCACAAGATCCGCCACTCCGTCCTCGACCCACCTCACCGAGCCACGCCCCTCCAGAAGCCCCCGAAGCGCCGCCCTGACGTTTTTCCCCTCCTCGGACCCGCTGGTCGCCGTCGCCCGATTCGTCGGCTCCGGACCGTCCCCGGCCTCGTCTCCGCCTCGAATGGATCCGCTGTGAGCCTCCGCTGCTTCTCCTGTGCTCGCCCCCTCCGTTCTCGCCCCCTAGCCCCATCTCCCACCGCGGCCGAGAGCTTCTCGCCGCCGGCCATGGCGTGGCCGTGGCCACAGCCACCACAGCTCGTTCTCGAGCCCACCGTCGTGCTCACCACAGTCCCAGGAGCACATAGCACTCACCAACGCCTCCCCTGGCACCCTGCATCGCCTAACCCGTCGTTGCCGTAGCTCCGGCCGCCGCCTAAGTGGTCGCCGCCGTCGACCCCGGCCTCCATGTGCCCAGCTGTGTGCGCCCCTAGATGCGCGGGAGCACGGGCTTCCTCTCGGTGCCCTCAGCGCGACCAGCCGCGGGCTGTAGCGCCGTCCCGAGCAACTCCGGCGAGGTCTCGCCGTCGCCGTGGTCGCCGGCGTCACTTACTGACGTGGGTGGCTTAATTAGCCACTAAATACCGCACCGTGTCACTGACACCTGGGCCCCACGCCCCTAATTAATCACAGCTTAACTCCTGTTTAGTTTAAAATTAATCACAGTGGCCCCACGCGTCGGCGTTGACCTCGCTGACGTGGCCTTTGACCGGCCCCACACGTCAGTGACTTATGCCAGCGGTGTGTCACTGACCAGTGGGCCCCCTGGTCAGGTTTGACCCGGACCAGCCCCTGTTGACCTGCTGACGTCATGCCAACGTCATGCTGACGCAGTAATGTTTTCTGGATTTATTTTTATTCAGAAAATTCCAGAAAATTGTATAAACTTCTAAAATTCATAGAAATTCAACCGTAACTCCAATGGAAATAAGTTATATATGAAAAATTATCAGAAAAATTCAAGGAATCCATCTGTACCATTTTCATGCATGTTAGAACAACTTATAGCTGCTGTTTAGCACAAATCAATTAAATGGCATTTGAATAATCACATATGGAGTTTGAATTTGAATCTTGTATTCAAACCAACTTCATTTAATCTGTTGCTAGTTGCATTAGCTCAAAACACATTCATATTGCCATGTCATGAGCATGCATCATATTGTGCATTGCATTGATTGTATTTCTTCCTTGTTGCCGGTATCTGTTCCCTCCCGATAGACGATGTTCCGATGTTGTGATCGTTGACACTGATGAAGACTCAATGTTATCTTCAGAAGTGCCAGGCAAGCAAAACCCCCTTGTTCATTCCGATACAATCCTACTCTCTCGCTCATGCTCTCTTTTAATGCATTAGGACAACACCGATTCATCTGTTACTTGCTGCGGTAGCTGAACCCCTTTATCCTCCGCATGACCTGTCATTGCCACAGTAAATAGATGAAACCCACTAGTATGAGTAGGAGTTGTTTGAGCCATGTTGTGCCTACTCATTCATGTTTGTTTGTCATGCCTGCTACTGCTTAGAGTTGAGTCAGGTCTGATTCATCGGGGATGAATCAGAGGTGTGTGAACATGTCCTACGGTGTGTGAGCTAAGCGTGTGAACACGATTTGGTAAAGGTAGCGGTGAGAGGCCATGTAGGAGTACATGGTGGGTTGTCTCATTGAAGCCGTCCTTAGGAACTGAGTTCTGTGTTTGTGATCCATGATTCAGCTACTACCATACATTGGGCCCTGAAATATGACCCTGCTCGACTTCTTATTCACCCTTGTCCTCTGTCCAGGAGTTGCAAGTAGTTTCTGGTGTTTGTAGTATGCTGGAGGCCATGGACAGCGCTGACCGTAGGGGTGGGCTGTGATGCGGTAGGCACGTGGCCGGGTATACCGGGCGCTCGTTTGGTGTCACGGAACCCTGTTCACATCGTTTGGGGCTGTGAGCGAAACTCCGGCCGGATCTCCTCATGGATGGAACCCGAATAGGCGATAAACCTGGACTAGAGACTTGAGTGTTTAGGTAGGTCGTGGTCTACACCCACGTCGGCTTTCGCTTGAAGTCTGCCGAGCACATGTCGTGTGCAGACGCTAAGTGGTGGAAACATGTATGAAGAAGTACACCCCTGCAGGGTTAACATCATCTATTTGAATAGCCGTGTCCGCGGAAAAGGACTTCTGGGTTGCTTATATCAGTTCTTAGACAAGTGAAAGTGGATACTCTAAAATACGCAAGATAAGCGTGAGTGCTATGGATGGCGTTCTCGTAGGGAGACGGGAGTGGATCCATAGTGGTGTATTGATATGGTGAATATGTGGACTCGTGTGCGCCACCTCAAAAGAGTTACCTGCAGTCGTAGTTCAGGATAGCCACCGAGTCAAAGCTGGCTTGCTGCAGTTAAACCCCACCATCCCTTTGTTGATAATGATGCATATGTAGTTAGTTCTGATGTAAGTCTTGCTGGGTACATTTGTACTCACGTTTGCCTATTTTATGTTTTTGCAGAGAGACTTCGATCTCACTAGTAGTTCCACGTGGACTTCGACGTTTAGCTTGTTACCTCAGCTACGGTCTTGTGCCTCGGCAGGATTTGGTAGATAGTCAGGCTTCTCAGCCTTTTTCAGTTATAGATGTCTGTACCCAGACATGATAGCTTCCGCTTGTGCTTTGATTTGTATGCTCTGATTGTTGGGTCATGAGACCCATGTTTGTAATATCTCGCTCCTCGGAGCCTATTGAATAAATTACTTGAGTCGTAGAGTCATGTTGTGATGCCATGTTGTATTTGCACATATCGAGCATATTGTGTGTATGTTATTGAAATGCTTGGTATGTGTGGGATCTGACCATCTAGTTGTTTATCTTTAGTAGCCTCTCTTACGGGGAAATGTCTCCTAGTGTTTCCACCGAGCCATGGTAGCTTGCTACTGCTCCGGAACACTTAGGCTGGCCGGCATGTGTCCTTCTTTGTTCCTGTGTCTGTCCCTTCGGGGAAATGTCATGCGATGAATACCGGAGTCCTGTTAGCCCGCTACAGCCCGGTTCACCGGAGTCCTGCTAGCCCAGTGCTACAGCCTGGATTCACTCGCTGATGACCGACACGTTCGATGCTGGGTCATGGATGCCTGTCCCTGTAAGTCTGTGCCACTTTGGGTTTACGACTAGCCATGTCAGCCCGGGCTCCTTATCATATGGATGCTAGCGACACTGTCATATACGTGTGCCAAAAGGCGCAAACGGTCCCGGGCAAAGGTAAGGCGACACCCGTGGGAATACCGTGCGTGAGGCCGCAAAGTGATATGAGGTGTTACATGCTAGATCGATGTGGCATTGAGTCGGGGTCCTGACAAGAAGCATGTGAGAGCATAACCATGATAGAGCAGGCAATGTGTTACATGTATCTTGGCCATATGCATCAGAGCAAAGAATATTAAAGAAAATACCTTCATGCCCATGAGTCCTTCTTGCAAACAGTATGTACATCAACCAGAATTCCTCATACACATGATTGTGATGCATATACTTACCTTGTAGTCTTGAGTTGGATTAGGATGGAATGAACCTGCGTAAACAAGGTTAGATAACACAGGTACATCTACTAGCCAGAGCAAACAGAAGAAACCACAAGAATACCAAGACTGGGATGATATGTAGAGAGTGAGTAGTAAGTACCACATTGGATTAGACATGTCCCCAAGAGTAAAGATATGCAATGAATTTAAATGATTTCTTTCCCTTAGATGTATTGCTCCCCCTGAATCTAGCATGGGATACTGGGAGAAGATAGAGAACGGAAAATCAGAGCTGAAGGATATAAATGAATAGAGCTAATGCAAATAAGCACATATGAACATGTCTTTCCCCTCAAGAAGACAGGTGGCATCTCTCCTCTTGATCACCAAGCATCTGGGATGCTTGAGAAATACTTTCTACTTGAGTATTCTCTCCCCCTGGAGATCTCTTTCTCCCCCTGAGGAGGTGATACTCTCTCTTTCTGATGTGATCTCTCTAAGTGATAAGCTTTGATGTGATCTCTCTCTCTCCCTTTGACATCAATTTCCAAGAAGGGTTTGATCCTTGAGTCACATCACAAAGCATTTATATAAATGGGATGCTTGTAGAGGACAAGATTCATTGAGTGGAGCTGGATCAGAAGAAACACAGAATAAGTGGCAAACTGTTTTTCCTGTTGTGAAATCGGTGGCACCGAGTGGTATGCTTCGGTTGTACCGAAAGGATTCGGTTGGACCGAAAACAACAAATGGTGAAACCAAGTTCATCGCAGAGAAAACACTTGTCACCTCAGCTCACTAGACTAGTAAGATCTCACAAAGATTTGCAAGGAATTTACTGAATGATATGCAATGAATTGGATGCAGAAACTGCAGAGCAAACAGAAAGAAATCTAGATGAAGTGTTTTTTTGAAAGGGGAAACAAATATGCATGAGACAAATGCAAAAACACAGAAAAGAACACAAGAGAACTTCATCTAGAGATGGTCGGCGACAAAGTCACCTATGTTAGAGTATACTGACTTAGGAGTCAAGTGAGATGACTTGATCATAGGTCATACTCATCGTTTAAGCTCAAAATGGGGTTGCCATTTTTCGTTTAACCATCTTGATGTATTCACATCTTGTTGAGTTGCTTTAGCTCATGACTTGGAGTAAAGCTTCTCTAAGATGGAATAACATACCTTGGTTGGTGGTGTTGAACATGTAGTTGAACTTGTGTGGGTTGCTCAAGGTTGATGTAGCTCATCAAGAATTGGGAGCACCACTTGGAATTTGAGTCCATCTACCTACATGGGTTAGTTCTTGCAAGGAAGAGCACTTGTATATCCAAAAATGACAATCATGAAGCTCAACATAGAATTTGTCAAAGGATATGTTTGAATGGTTATGTGCTTCCTTGTCTTCAACCACCATAGTGTAGAGACTTGGTGATGTAGAGATTGCTCAAGATGTGAGTAGATTACAATCTCATGGAATTTGATTCAACCAAGTACCTACATGGGTTATATAACATGCAAGATGCAAATATATCCAAGACATAAGATCTTCATCATAAGAGAAATATCAAGGATTAGTCATAAGCTCATGTCTTGCATGTGTCCAATGGAGTTTCTACTCCAAGTTTGAAGCATCTATGATGTTCAATTCTCCTCTCAACCTGCAAAACACTTTCTCATCAAGAGGTTTAGTGAATATATCGCTAATTGCTTTTCGGTGCGAACATGCTTAAGATTAATGTCACCCTTAGCAACATGATCTCGAATGAAATGATGACGAACTTCAATATGCTTAGTTCGAGAATGTTGTACGGGATTATGACCAATTTTGATAGCACTTTCATTGTCACAAAGCAATGGAACATGTTTCACATATATCCCATAATCTTTAAGAGTTTGGGTCATCCAAAGTAATTGAGCACAACATGAACCAGCGGCAATGTATTCCGCTTCGGCGGTGGATAAGGATACCGAGTTTTGTTTCTTGGAGGACCAAGACACAAGAGATCTACCAAGAAATTGACAAGTACCCGAAGTGGACTTTCTATCAACCTTGTCTCCGGCATAGTCTGAGTCGGAGTAGCCAACAAGATCGAAAGAGGCCCTCTTAGGATACCAAATGCCAAAATTTGGTGTATGGATTAAGTATCTCACTATCCTTTTCACGGCCTTAAGATGACATTCTTTAGGAGCAGCTTGATATCATGCACACATGCACACACTTAGCATGATATCGGGACGTGAAGCACATAGATATAACAATGAACCAATCATAGAGCGATAAACCTTTTGATCAACCGGTTCACCATCTTTGGTCAAGTCAAGATGTACACTAGTAGGCATGGGTGTAGTCATACCTTTGCATTCTTGCATACTGAACTTCTTGAATAGGTCCTTGGTGTACTTCGTTTGAGAGACAAAGGTACCTTCCTTAGTTTGCTTGATTTGCAAACCAAGAAAGAATTTGAGTTCACTCATCATAGACATCTCAAACTTCTCCGACATTAGCTTCCCAAACTTTTCACTAAAATGAGGGTTAGTTGAACCAAATATAATATCATCAACATAGATTTGGCACACAAATAGTTCTCCATTAACCCTTTTAGTAAAAAGTGTGGAATCAATTTTCCCAATTTCAAAGCCTTTTTCAATGAGGAACTTGGTCAAGCATTTATACCACGCTCTAGGAGCTTGTTTAAGACCATAAAGGGCTTTGTGAAGTTTGTAAACATGATTTGGTTTCTTAGGATTGACAAAGCCGGGAGGTTGCTTAACATAAACTTCCTCCTCTATTTCACCATTTAGAAAAGCACTTTTAATGTCCATTTGGTACAAGGTGATATCATGGTGATTAGCATAGGCAAGTAAGATGCGAATGGACTCAAGTCTAGCAACGGGAGCGTAAGTCTCACCATAGTCCATACCTTCGACTTGTGTGTAGCCTTGGGCGACGAGACGTGCTTTGTTGCGAACTACTTGTCCATCTTCATCTTGCTTGTTGCGAAACACCCATTTGGTACCGATGATGTTGTGGTTGTTGTCGGGCTTCTCAACCAATGTCCAAACTTGGTTCCTCTCAAAGTTGTGTAGCTCTTCATGCATAGCATTTATCCAATCCGGATCTTCCAATGCTTCTTCGACCTTCATAGGTTCAATGCTAGAGATGAAAGAATAGTTTTCACAAAAGTTAGCTAAACGAGTTTTAGAGCGAGTGATTCTCCCGGTTTGAATATCATTGTAGATTTGCTCGACGGGATGGTCTTTAGCAATTCTTGCTCGAACTCGTGAAAGCTTTTGCTTGGTTCTTGGTTGAACTTCTTCTTCATCTTGTTCTTCTTCTTGGCCTTCTTCATTGTTGGCGTTGTCGTTCTCTTGTCGTGGTGGAGAAGGAGGTTGTTGACGTTCATCTTGATGCACTTCCTCATTTTCTTCATCTTGGTGTGTCCCACTTGTGGATGCTTCCGTATCAACTCTTGGTTCACCTTGTCGTGAAGTAGAAGCTTCCACTTGGACGGACGAGGTACTCTCCTTCACCTCCGTTGGACGGACCTTGCCAATAGACAAGTCTTGGATTGCTTCCGAAGGATCTTTGTCTCCTACATCAATTGGCAATTGCTCTACTTGCGAGCCGTTAGATTCATCAAACTTCACATCTACCGTCTCTTCAACCTTTCGGGTGAAATTGTTGTAGACACGGTAAGTGTGAGAGTTTGAGCCATAACCTAGTAGGAAACCTTCATGAGACTTAGGAGCAAATTTAGAACGACGATGCTTATCAAGAATGTAGCACTTTGAGCCGAATACTCGAAAGTATCCAACTTGGGGTTTGTTACCGGTGAGGAGCTCGTATGCCGTCTTGCCGAGTAGCTTGTGAAGATACAAGCGATTTGTTGCATGACAAGCTGTCTCAACCGCTTCTGCCCAAAAGTGCTTCGCTGTCTTGTACTCATCAAGCATCGTTCTCGCCATTTCGATGAGCGTCCGGTTCTTCCTCTCAACAACTCCATTTTGTTGAGGTGTGTACGTAGCCGAGAACTCGTGTGAAATCCCTTCTTCGTCAAGAAAGGTGTCCATGTTTGCGTTCTTGAACTCCGTTCCGTTGTCGCTGCGAACCTTCTTGATCTTCACTTCAAACTGATTTTGAGCCTTCCTGGCGAAGTTTTTGAAGATCTTTTGGACCTGCGATTTATCATCGAGAAAGAACACCCACGTAAATCTTGAAAAATCATCAACTATAACTAGACCAAAAGAATTTCCACCGAGACTCTTGTAAGCGTTGGGACCAAAAAGATCCATGTGAAGTAGCTCAAGTGGCCTCCTTGTGGTCATGATGTTTTTCACGGGATGCCTTCCTCCAACCTGTTTACCTGCTTGACAAGCACTGCAAAGTCTATCCTTATCAAATATGACATCGTTAACACCAAGGATATGATTCCCTTTAATAAGCTTGTCAAGGTTTCTCATGCCAACGTGACCTAGTCGTCTATGCCATAACCAACCTTTTGAGGATTTAGCAATGAAGCAAGTTTTAGGTTGAGCCTTTTTAGAGAAATCAACAATGTAAAGATCACCTCTACGTATACCGGTAAAGACCATTTTATGATTGTCTCGACGAAACACTTGGCAATCTACTTCAGTAAATAGGACATTGAAACCGAAATCAGCAAGTCTAGATACTGAAAGTAAGTTGTAGCCAAGAGATTCAACGAGCATAACATTCTGAATGGAGCTATCATGTGAGATGGCCACCTTACCGAGGCCAACCACCTTACCCTTTGAGTTGTCACCGAAAGTGACATACTTTCGAGGACTATCATTTTCAGCAAGCTCACGAAACATGTCTTTATCTCCGGTCATGTGATCGGTACATCCACTGTCAAGAACCCATTCCTTTCCTCCTGACATATATCCCCGAAGATTTGCCATAAGACCAAAATGTCTCATTGCATCATCAAGATCGAAGTCACTATCATCATCCTCATCATAGTATCCATGTTCAACATCGTCATGTGGTGGATCAAGTCCTAGAGAGGGTAATTCGTTAGAGTGAGTTTGACAATGATCTTTCTTATGAATTCTTATAGCTTCGGAAATAATATCACCAATAATTCCAACATCTCCTTTGGCACGCATAAGGTTTGTAAGTTCAAATAGACGATCACCAAATATAGGATCACTAGTATTTATCTTACTCAAGGCAATAGACTTATGGAGAATTTCATCTAGATTTTTCAAGGAATAATTTGCAAAGCGTTCCTCAAGAAATTTCCATATAGTGTAGGCACACTCAAGAGTAGGCAAGTTTCTAATTAAGTTTCTAGGCAAGCCTCTAGTGATAAGATTAACATTTCTAAGATTCCTAATCATGTCAATTGACTCATCAAGAGTAGGATGCATAGGATCAACATGAGGTGCGCAAGGGCTAGCAATGTACTTGTTCAAATGATATTGATTGAAAATTACAAGCATCTCATTTTTCCACTCATGAAAATACTCTCCATCAAGTATAGGCACTCTATGTCTAAGACTCCCCAAAGTAGACTCATCCATCTTCCTCCAATGGTGATTAAACCAAGACAACAGAGACCAATGCTCTGATACCACTTGTAGGACCTTGAGAAGAGGTGTCTAGAGGGGGGTGATTAGACACTAAGTATCAAAGTTGCAGTTTTTAACTTCTTTAAGTATAAGTGGAGTTTAGGCACAAGTTTAACATTCACCATACATAACAAGCAAGCATGCAAAGAGTATATGAGCAGCGAAAAGTAAAGCATGCAACTTGCAAGAATGTAAAGGGAAGGGTTTTGGAGGATTCAAACGCAATTGGAGACACGAATGTTTTTGTCGTGGTTCTGATAGGTGGTGCTATCGTACATCCACGTTGATGGAGACTTCAACCCACGAAGGGTAACGGTTGCGCGAGTCCACGGAGGGCTCCACCCACGAAGAAGCAACCTTGTCTATCCCACCATGGTCGTCGCCCACGAAGGACTTGCCTCACTAGCGGTAGATCTTCATGAAGTAGGCGATCTCCTTGCCCTTACAAACTCCTTGGTTCAACTCCACAATCTTGTCGGAGGCTCCCAAGTGACACCTAGGCAATCTAGGAGACACCACTCTCCAAGAAGTAACAAATGGTGTGTTGGTGACGAACTCCTTGCTCTTGTGCCTCAAATGATAGTCTCCCCAACACTCAACTCTCTCTCATAGGATTTGGATCTGGTGGAAAGAAGATTTGAGTGGAAAGCAACTTGGGGAAGGCTAGAGATCAAGATTCATATGGTAGGAATGGAATATCTTGGCCTCAACACATGAGTAGGTGGTTCTCTCTCAGAACTGGTAAGTTTGAAGTGTAGGTTTGTTCTGATGGCTCTCTCCACGAATGAAGAGGAGGTGGAGGGGTATATATAGCCTCCACACAAAATCAAACCGTTACACGCAATTTACCAAACTCGGTGGGACCGAATCAACAAACTCGGTCGGACCGATTTAGTAAATCTAGTGACCGTTAGGGTTTTCGGTGGGACCGACATGCAACTTGGTAGGACCGATATGGTTAGGGTTAGGGCATAACGTAATCTCGGTGAGACCGATTACACAAACTCGGTGAGACCGATTTTGGTAGTTAGCTAACCACAGAGTTGGTTAGGCAAACTCGGTGGGACCGGTTACTCAAACTCGGTGGGACCGATTTTGGTAATAAGTTAACCAGAGAGTTTGCATTGTAATCTCGGTAGTACCGATTGCTCAAACTCAGTGAGACTGATTTTGGTAATGGACATACACAGAGAGATTAGAATCCCATCTCGGTGAGACCGAGATACCTATCAGTGAGACCGATTTGTCTAGGGTTTGTGGCAGTGGCTATGACATCTGAACTCGGTGGCGCCGGATAGAAAGAATCGGTATGGCCGAGTTTCACTTTAGGTTTAGGTCATATGTGTGGAAGTGGGAAAGTAGTTGTAACGCCCCAAGACCGACGCTTCAGAAGACTTCCAGCTATTCCGAGTTTTGCCATGTGTTTCTTTTGTGCTTGCTCTTTTATTTTTGCATTGCATCATGTCATCATGCCAGCATGTCATTTAATTTTTAAAACCTCAACTAAATAAATCGCATTGATCTTTTGATCTATTTAAATTGAGGGATATTCACATGGTGATTTCTCTTTATTACATATCCTCCCAATATTTTAGGGAGCTACAATAAATATTCCATTCGTATGGAATCATCCCAAACAAACTGGCATTCAAAACCACTCTCGTTTCCGAATATTCTAACCTTGATCTTTCTCCATTTTGCTCCGGTTCAAGTTGTCATGCTTTGAAATATGTCAAAGTAGATCCATGTCAGTTTTGAGCTCAACTTGTATTTATTTGCCTTACCAAATAAATATAGCTACACTTTCCTTTTTTATATAAAAGGAAATAACCCGTTTCTTTTCCTTTTAAAGCCGATCAGGCCCCTGGCCATTTTCCTCCCCACCGGACTGGCCCAGCCAGCTTTGCAACCCAACTGGCCGGTTCGGCCCACCTAATCCTCAGCCCATCTAATCCCTATAACCCTGGCCCGATCGATTCCACCTCTGGACCCTCGTCTCCCTCTCCTCGATCCCCTCCGCCGCCAACCACGCGCAGCCCTCGACCCCCCTCGCTCCACCACGCCAGCGACCCCACCAACCACCTTGCCGCCTTCCCCGCACCCCTTCTCCTCCCCGACTTCTCCTCGCCTACCTCCTCGTCTGCCCAGTGCCGCTGCCTCGCCCGCTCCTCCGCCGCATCTCACCTCCGTCAGAGCCGGCAGTAGCAACAGCTGCACCTTCCCCTCGTCGCCTCCTCCCACCGCTGCGCGCGAGGCCATTCAGCCCCGTGCCCCTGCTGACCCTGCCTTCTCCCGGTCATCTGTCCTCCCTCCGTTTGTTCCTGCTCCGCCGCCGGAGATCGCGAGGTCTGGCGACCCCTCGTCCAACGCGCCCTTCCTCGCCGCTCCCCTCGGCCTCCCACGGCTGCTCTGTTGCTGTCGCCTTGCTGCCCGCGCTTCTCCTCTGCTGCACCTCCAACGATGGGCCTCGGGAACGAGCAGCTTACTCGGCCTTCTCTCGTGCCGGCCTCCTTGCCGCTGCCTGGACCAGGTGCCCCGCCTCCTGCTCCGGCCATGGTTCCTTCGCCTCCAAGCCGCTGCTCTGCTTCTCGAGCTGCCGCTCGAGGCTTTAACCCTGTGTGTGCGACAAGACCACCTAGTAATTGTTGGACTCAAGGACCATCAAGACCGAGACCGCCCCGAACCACGTCGTCTCGCTGGATCGTCAAGACCATCTCGGTTTTTTTTGCAAGTTCCTCTATGCCCGAAGACGTTGGATGCGCCAAGTTCGACTATGACATGCACCACTACTGTCGCTGAGGGTTTCATCAAGTTCAACTACATCGACTACGAATGGTGATGACCCCGAACATCTACGGAGGGTGTACGTCTACGAAAACGTGTTCCACTACCGTCGCCATGAACGACTACTTCCACGACATCCGTGAACCACTACTTCCACTACCTCCGCGAGAACGACTACTGCCCCTACGACCCGTGAATGACTACTTCCCTCAACGATTCTGAACCGCCCCAAAACGCACGCTTCAAAGGTATAATGACGGGACAACCGCTCGAGTATGAATGTGTGTTGTATGAGATGCTCATGTTGCACCGTGTCCGAATTGTCATTGAAAGTTCCTCCTCGTTTGCCATGCCGTCGACCCGTGGGAACCCGGTAATCCGGGATCACCCCACCATCTTGCATGACTCGCTCACGTCACACTTCCTTTTGCACCGGTACATCCATGAGTTACCGGGACCAGAATGTTGCCGTGGCACCATTTCCGTTTCACTGCCGTGGCACCTTTTTCCTTCCGCCATGGCGACAAATGCCTCGTATCATGCTCATGTTCACATTTTCATAAAATTGCATAAACCTTGATTATGTCATCCGCATCATGTTAACAACATTTAAATGGTTAAAACTGTGTTTGCATTATATTGCTAAATGACATATGGGGATTTTCCGGAATTGTTGTTTGTTGTTTCCGGCCCTTTTTTAAACTTGCCTAAATAGTTAGTTTACTTATGTTTCACCTCTTGCCATGTTTAACAACATTTAATATTGTTGAGTACCTAAACGAGTGTGAACTAAATAACTCGATGTGGTGTTTCGTCAATATGCAACTCGTTGCATATTGAGCTCCACTTAATTTGTAGTATTGTTTGTTGCACTTTGCCATGCCATGCCTCATTAAACCGGACATGCATCATACTTGATTGTGCATCATGCCATGATTATGCTTGTGTGTTTACCATGTTGCTTGCTTCTTTCCGGTTTGCTTCTCTCGTTAGCTTCGGTTTCGTTCCGGAGTTTTGAGGATTCGTTCGGCTACGTCCATTTGTCTTCTTCTTGGACTCGTTCTTCTTCCTTGCAGGATTTCAGGCAAGATGACCATTACCCTCGATAGCACTTCTATCTTTGCTTGCTAGTTGCTTCGTTCTATCGCTATGATGCGCTACCTATCACTTGTTTACCGTGCCTCCCATATTGCCATGTCAGCCTCTAACCTTTTCACCCTTCCTAGCAAACCATTGCTTGGCTATGTTACTGCTTTGCTTAGCCCCTCTTATAGCATTGTTAGTTGCAGGTGAAGTTGAAGATTGCTCCATGATGGACAGGATTATGTTGGGATATCACAATATCTCTTATTTGATTAATGCATCTATATACTTGGTAAAGGGTGGAAGACTCGGCCTTATGCCTGGTGTTTTGTTCCACTCTTGCCGCCCTAGTTTCTGTCATATCGGTGTTATGTTCCTTGATTTTGCGTTCCTTACATGGTTGGGTGATTTATGGGACCCCCTTGATAGTTCGCTTTGAATAAAACTCCTGCAGCAAGGCCCAACCTTGGTTTTACCATTTGCCTACCTAAGCCTTTTTCCCTTGGGTTCTGCAGACTCAAGGGTCATCTTTATTTTACCCCCCCCCCCGGCCAGTGCTCCTCCGAGTGTTGGTCCGAACTAGAGCCACTTGCAGCGCCACCACGGGGAAACTTGAGGTCTGGTTTTAGTTGTACGTAGTGTTCATCCGGTGTGCCCTGAGAACAAGATATGTGCAGCTCCTATCGGGATTTGTCGGCACAGCGGGTGGTCTTGCTGGTCTTGTTTTACCATTGTCGAAATGTCTTGTAAACCGGGATTCCGAGTCTGATCGGGTCTTCCTAGGAGAAGGAATATCCTTCATTGACCGTGAGAGCTTGTGATGGGCTAAGTTGGGACACCCCTGCAGGGTTTAAACTTTCGAAAGTCGTGCCCGCGGTTATGTGGCAGATGGGAATTTGTTAATGTCCGGTTGTAGATAACTTGACACCAGATCTGATTTAAAACGCATCAACCGCGTGTGTAGCCATGATGGTCTCTTTTCGGCGGAGTCCGGGAAGTGAACACGGCTTTGGGTTATGTTTGACATAAGTAGGAGTTCAGGATCACTTCTTGTTACTTCTAGCTTCACGACCATTCTGTTCCTTCTCTTCTCTCTCTTATTTGCGTATGTTGGCCACCATATTGCTTAGTGCTTGCTGCAACTCCACCTCATTACCACTTCCTACCCATAAGCTTAAATAGTCTTGATCTCGCGGGTTTTGAGATTGCTGAGTCCTCGTCACTCACCAGATATTATCACAACAGTTGCAGGTTCTGATGATACTAGTGCAGGTGATGATACTAGTGCAGGTGATGCAACCGAGCTCAGATGGGAGCTCAATGAAGATCTTGGTCGTTGCCATGTTTCATCTCATGTTGATCAGTAGTGGAGCCCAGTTGGGATGATCGGGGATCTAGCAATTGGGCTATCTTCTTCTCTTTTGGCTTCGTCCGTAGTCGGACTATGTGTGTACTCTGAATGATGTATGATTTATTTAAGTACTTGTGTGAAGTGGCGATTGTAAGCGAACTCTTTATCCCGTTCTTATTCATTACATGGGATTGTGTGAAGATGACCCTTCTTGCGACAAAACCACAATGCGGTTATGCCTCTAAGTCGTGCTTCGACACGTGGGAGATATAGCCGCATTGTGGGTGTTAAAAGTTGGTAATCAGAGCCATCCCCGACATAGGAGCCCCCTTCTTGATTGCTTGCTGGCGTTGTTGAGTCTAGAAAAAAATGTTTTGAGTCTTAGGATTACATATATTGGAGAATAGGATTATTTTTACTCTTCAGTCCCTTCGTCGCTCTGGTGAGGTCTCCTGACGTAGATGTTTTGACTTTCCTTTCCTCAAATTTCACTAAAAAAAATTTAGGATCACACGGGTATCTTGGAATCGTTCCGATGGTTTTATGACGAGAACATTGTTCTTGGTGCCTCTTGTCTTTTATGTGGCAGTGACCCGGGAGTTGAGCTCTGAGGTGTTGTCGTCACAATTTTATCGTTGCAGTTCTGGAATACCTGAGTTTTGCCGACATCGAAAATCTCTTTTATGCAGTTGTTGGTGAGATAACCTCGACGCCACCCAGTACTGGGGCGGGAGTTCTGGAGTATTGCCATAGCTCGTATAACGGATGCTTTTCGAAGGTTGAGGTACACGATTTCCGAAGGTTTCTTGGTTATGTGTTGACGGATGGATACATCTTGGATGTAGGGATTGTTAGTTTTGGGTGAGATATATATTGCTTCCCCTGTATCCCCAACACCAGATTGCATAACCAGAAAGTTTCGGGAGTTTTATAGGTGGGAATTCAAGTAGCTCTAGAATTTTTTTCTTTCCGACAGATGCATGATATGAGATTGGGGTTCGATGTCTAGTGGTCCGCCTTTTCCACGGTCGTTTTTACAGTGGTCTCGTTGTGTCTTAAAGAACCCTTGGCTATGCTGGTTCAGGGACACTTCGTATGTCATGTGCACTGATTTATACATGATTGTGCTGTACGATCAAGCCTGTGTGGGCCCCACCACGAAAACTTCGGACGAAATCTATATCATATGTTTGTTCCGGCTTATTCTCTAAGCCAAATACTTTGTTTTGTTTTATTTGTGGTATTCGAGTTTCTTTGAAGTCAAATGTTGAATCCATACCTTTCATAAACGGTGTTCTCATATTGTTATGTGAATACTTAATCCTTCTTGATCATCGAGGTCATCATGTTAATTCTTTTCCAATCGGTGCGCTTCTCCTCGAGATGATCCCATCATTCTCCCCATCCGCAAGATCAATTCTAAGTTTTCTCAACGGTGTTTGTTTCGTTCATCCCAAGTTGTCTTTGTTTTCCCCACCCTCCCACCCTTTTCTTCAAGGACTCATATATTTTAATCAAGTATCCATTTATTCATGTGAAGTCTCTTCACTCTTTTCAATCAATGTTCTTATCCGGTGATTCTCAGGAAGATACTAATGGAATTTCAAGTTCATCATTCTTCATTCTCGTATTCTTCTCCGGTGGATTAATTTCAAGCTTTCAGTGTTGATCATATTCTTTTCCTCGTGTCAAATGCTTTTTTCATGCCGGTGCATCTCATAATCATTCACCTCTCTCTCTCTTCATATCCGATGTAACGAGGATATCTCAGAAGATTTGTGTTTCCATTCTTAATCCGTTCAAGTTATTTTGAGGTTGTTATCTCATTCAAGCCATTTAATTTAATGGTTGCAATCTCCCTTTCAAGTAATCATTTCAACGGTGTTTCTCTTGAGTGGGCCCTAACCCACAGGTCTTTTCCCAGGATCTTACCTGACTCTTCTATTTATCAGGATTGATTCTCAAATTCATTTCCAAGTTTGACGTAAGAATGGATTTTCATCAGTCAAATGTCTTTCTCCAAGAGCGATCTCAAAATTATTTTTTTCATTGTTGGCTCAACCTCTTTGCTTTTCATTCTCCCAAAGTATCTCTACAATTCATGATGGTTCTCATCTTCATTCTCAACATTTGAAGACCAAAGAAGTGTTTCCTGTAAATCTTGTTTCTTCTCTCGAAGATTCATGGCTCTCTTAAATTCTTTTCACCCATCCGGAGCAATTCAGGAGTCTCTTCAGTTTGATTCTCCGGAGCCCATCTTCTCAGAATTATTCATTCCAGTTTTCAGTTCTCGTTCTCCAAATCTTACCGGTGCATCGTTCAAGTTTACTCTAGTCAGCTCATGATCTCTTTGTTCTCTTGTATCTAAATTCTTTCAAGTATCTTCATTCATTTTCCAATTCTTCCTGGTGAATTGTGCCTTTGCTACTTTCATTTTCAATTCTTACGGTGGTTCGTTCAAGATTTCACTTCCTTCGTTATCATATCAATTCATTCATTGTTTTCAAATCCCACCGGTGGTTCCATCTATACCTTCTCAAGTTTGCGCTATATCTCTCTTAATCCTTTCTAGAAGAATAAGTAGTATGCCAAATCCATTGCTTGTCATCAATTTAAATTGGCGAAGGATACGCATAACATAATCCTTATTATTGCTTCATTCAAGTGATCTAGTTTCTTCTTTATAGAGTTGTTCATCATGTCACATTCTTCGGTTTCATGTGTTTCATCTTTTCTTTTCCGGAGTTCCAAGTTTTCCGCATTATCTTGTCGTGAAGCTCCATCTAAATCATCGCAAGGCTTCACCTTGTATTTTCAACTTCTTTTTTTTCTATCATCATTTTATTACCGGAGTTCTTCATGGAGGCTCTACATGGTGGTTCGTCAAGGATTCTTTTCACTCTTCAATTCTTCTTCAAGATTTCTCTCGAAGTTAAGATCCGCCAAGCTATACTCTAAAATAAACATGGTGCTTAACACATGTTTTGTTTTGAGGAGTTCAAGCATTCTTCATCTTGCATCCGAAGTGCAATTCTTCCCACCTTATCTTTTGATGCGGTGTTATGTCATTCTTGATAATTTTCCTTCGTGTTTCATGATTCACAAGTTTTCAAGACTGACATATTTAAATCCATCATTTTCTCTTTGTTCAAGAGATCTTTTCAACCATCAACCTCATTGTTGGAGTTATCTTGTGTCATATTTCACCTAAAGCCTTCCCTAAGAAATGTTGCTAATTGTGGTGCTTATCAATGATCCAAGTTATCTCTTTATCACCTCGGTGGAAGAAGCTTTCTCTCTTTCGTGGCCGGTTGTCACCTCATAATTTTGAGATGTTTTCCATAAGCCCAACAAGCTTATCCTTTCGTTGTTGTTAATCCAACAACTCCGTTCTAGCATTTCCTGTAAGCGTGCTCTTTCAAGATCAAGTTTTCCTCCGTTCATTCCATTCCATTCTTACATTTCTTCCGTAGGCATTGTGATGTTGCTCTCTTCACTCATCTTCTCAAATTGAGGATCGTGTTCTTTTCATGCTTATCCATTTAACCGAAGTGTTGTGTCACCGCTTCAAGTTCTTTTCATCTTATCAAGTTTTGCCTCTCTTTTCAACTAGATTGTTGTCTGAAATCTTTCTTACCCCTTGTGCCATTCTTTCAATAGTTCCGGAGGCAGTGTGTAGTTGATTTCATCAAGTATCATCCCATCTTCTCAAATTCATATTCAAATCCTTCCATTTATAGTCGGAGTGCTACCAAAATTATATCATTCTTATTCATTCTTATCTCGTTTCAAATTGAGTGGTTTCAATTCCTTCTTGTCCATTATACTCGTCATTCATAGCTTTGCAACCTCCAAGGTTCACATGGTGTTCCTTGTTTATCTCGTTTCAACCAGAGTGGTTCCAATTCCTTCTTGTCCATTGTACTCGTCATTCATAGCTTTGCAACCTCCAAGGTTCACATGGTGTTCCTTGTTTCTATTTTTCTACCGCAGTGCTCTCATTTGTGTTCAACTCCATTGTGTTCTTTCTTTCAATTTTTCAACCTATCAAGGTTCTTTGGTTTCACTCATTGGTCTAAGAAGCAACTTAGTTTTACCTCTTCTCTTCCTCTTCCGTTTCTCTCTGGTGCCATCCTAGATCTCGGGATGAGATCCTCTTGTAGTGGTGGAGTGTTGTAACGCCCCAAGACCGACGCTTCAGAAGACTTCCAGCTATTCTGAGTTTCGTCGTGTGTTTCTTTTGTGCTTGCTCTTTTATTTTTGCATTGCATCATGTCATCATGCCAGCATGTCATTTAATTTTTAAAACCTCAACTAAGTAAATTGCATAGATCTTTTGATCTATTTAAATTGAGGGATATTCACATGGTGATTTCTCTTTATTACATATCCTCCCAATATTTTAGGGAGCTACAATAAATATTCCATTCGTATGGAATCATCCCAAACAAACTGGCATTTAAAACCGCTCTCGTTTCCGAATATTCTAACCTTGATCTTTCTCCATTTTGCTCCGGTTCAAGTTGTCATGCTTTGAAATATGTCAAAGTAGATCCATGTCAGTTTTGAGCTCAACTTGTATTTATTTGCCTTACCAAATAAATATATCTACACTTCCCTTTTTTATGTAAAATGAAATAACCCGTTGCTTTTCCTTTTAAAGCCGATCAGGCCCCTGGCCATTTTCCTCCCCACCGGACTGGCCCAGCCAGCTTTGCAGCCCAACTGGCCGGTTCGGCCCACCTAATCCTCAGCCCATCTAATCCCTATAACCCTAGCCCGATCGATTCCACCTCTGGACCCTCGTCTCCCTCTCCTCGATCCCCTCCGCCGCCAACCACGCGCAGCCCTCGACCCCCCTCGCTCCACCACGCCGGCGACCCCTCCAACCGCCTTGCCGCCTTCCCCACACCCCTTCTCCTCCCTGACTTCTCCTCGCCCGCCTCCTTGTCTGCCCAGCGCCGCTGCCTCACCAGCTCCTCCGCCAGATCTCGCCTCCGTCAGAGCTGGCAGCAGCAACAGCTGCACCTTCCCCTCATCGCCTCCTCCCACCGCTGCGCGCGAGGCCGTTCAGCCCCGTGCCCCTGCTGACCCTGCCGTCGCCCGGTCATCTGTCCTCCCTCTGTTCGTTCCTGCTCCACCGCCGGAGATCGCCAGGTCCGGCGACCCCTCATCCAACGCGCCCTCTCCTTCCTTGTCGGGCCTCTACCCGTGTCCACACCTCGCCGCTCCCCTCGGCCTCCCACGGCTGCTCTGTTGCTGTCGCCTTGCTGCCCGCGCTTCTCCTCTGCTGCACCTCCAACGACGGGCCTCGGGAACGAGCAGCTTACTCGGCCTTCTCTCATGCCGACCTCCTTGCCGCTGCTTGGACCAGTTTCCCCGCCTCCTGCTCCGGCATGGTTCCTTCGCCTCCAAGCCGCTGCTCTGCTTCTCGAGCTGCCACTCGAGGCTTTAACCCTGTGTGTGCGACAAGACCACCTAGTAATTGTTGGACTCAAGGACCATCAAGACCGAGACTGCCCCGAACCACGTCGTCTCGCTGGATCGTCAAGACCATCTCGGTTTTTTTTGCAAGTTCCTCTACGCCCGAAGACGTTGGATGCGCCAAGTTCCACTACGACATGCACCACTACTGTCGCTGAGGGTTTCATCAACTTCAACTACATCGACTACGAATGGTGACGACCCCAAACATCTACGGAGGGTGTACGTCTCCAAAAACGTGTTCCACTACCGTCGCCGTGAACGAGTACTTCCACGACGTCCGTGAACCACTACTTCCATTACCGCCACGAGAACGACTACTTCCCCTACGACCCGTGAACGACTACTTCCCTCGACGATTTTGAACCGCCCCGAAACGCACGCTTCAAAGGTATAATGACGAGACGACCGCCCGTGTATGAATGTGTGTTGTATGAGATGCTCATGTTGCACCGTGTCCGAATTGTCATTGCAAGTTCCTCCTCGTTTGCCATGCCGTCGACCCGTGGGAACCCGGTAATCCGGGATCACCCCACCATCTTGCATGACTCGCTCACGTCACACTTCCTTTTGCACCGGCACCTCCATGAGTTACCGGGACCGGAATGTTGCCGTGGCACCATTTCTGTTTCACCGTCGTGGCACCTTTTTCCTTCCGCCATGGCGACAAATGCCTCGTATCATGCTCATGTTAACATTTTCATAAAATTGCATAAACCTTGATTATGTCATCCACATCATGTTAACAACATTTAAATGGTTAAAACTGTGTTTGCATTATATTGCTAAATGACATATGGGGATTTTCCGGAATTGTTGTTTGTTGTTTCCGGCCTTTTTTTAAACTTTCCTAAATAGTTAGTTTACTTATGTTTCACCTCTTGCCATGTTTAACAACATTTAATATTGTTGAGTACCTAAACGAGTGTGAACTAAATAACTCGATGTGGTGTTTCGTCAATATGCACCTCGTTGCATATTGAGCTCCACTTAATTTGTAGTATTGTTCGTTGCACTTTGCCATGCCATGCCTCATTAAACCGGACATGCATCATACTTGATTGTGCATCATGCCATGATTATGCTTGTGTGTTTACCATGTTGCTTGCTTCTTTCTGGTTTGCTTCTCTCGTTAGCTTCGGTTTCGTTCCGGAGTTGTGAGTATTCGTTCGGCTACGTCCGTTTGTCTTCTTCTTGGACTCGTTCTTCTTCCTTGCGGGATTTCAGGCAAGATGACCATTACCCTCGATATCACTTCTATCTTTGCTTGCTAGTTGCTTCGTTCTATCGCTATGATGCGCTACCTATCACTTGTTTACCGTGCCTCCCATATTGCCATGTCAGCCTCTAACCTTTTCACCCTTCCTAGCAAACCGTTGCTTGGCTATGTTACTGCTTTGCTCAGCCCCTCTTATAGCATTGTTAGTTGCAGGTGAAGTTGGAGATTTCTCCATGATGGACAGGATTATGTTGGGATATCACAATATCTCTTATTTAATTAATGCATCTATATACTTGGTAAAGGGTGGAAGACTCGGCCTAATGCCTGGTGTTTTGTTCCACTCTTGCCGCCCTAGTTTCCGTCATATCGGTGTTATGTTCCTTGATTTTGTGTTCCTTACACGGTTGGGTGATTTATGGGACCCCCTTGACAGTTTGCTTTGAATAAAACTCCTCCAGCAAGGCCCAACCTTGGTTTTACCATTTGCCTACCTAAGCCTTTTCCCTTGGGTTCTGCAGACTCAAGGGTCATCTTTATTTTACCCCCCCTCCCCCGGGCCAGTGCTCCTCCGAGTGTTGGTCCGAACTAGAGCCACTTGCAGCGCCACGTCAGGGAAACTTGAGGTCTGGTTTTAGTTGTACATAATGTTCATCCGGTGTGCCCTGAGAACGAGATATGTGCAGCTCCTATCGGGATTTGTCGGCACAGCGGGTGGTCTTGCTGGTCTTGTTTTACCATTGTCGAAATGTCTTGTAAACCGGGATTCCGAGTCTGATCAGGTCTTCCTGGGAGAAGGAATATCTTTCGTTGACCGTGAGACTTTGTGATGGGCTAAGTTGGGACACCCCTGCAGGGTTTAAACTTTCGAAAGTCGTGCCCGCGGTTATGTGGCAAATGGGAATTTGTTAATCTCCGGTTGTAGATAACTTGACACCAGATCTGATTTAAAACGCATCAACCGCGTGTGTAGCCGTGATGGTCTCTTTTCGGCGGAGTTCGGGAAGTGAACACGGTTTTTGGTTATGTTTGACGTAAGTAGGAGTTCAGGATCACTTCTTGATCACTTCTACCTTCACGACCGTTCTGTTGCTTCTCTTCTCGCTCTTATTTGTGTATGTTGGACACCATATTGCTTAGTGCTTGCTGCAACTCCACCTCATTACCACTTCCTACCCATAAGCTTAAATAGTCTTGATCCCGCGGGTTTTGAGATTGCTGAGTCCTCGTCACTCACCAGATACTATCACAACAGTTGCAGGTTCTGATGATACCAGTGCAGGTGATGCAACCGAGCTCAGATGGAAGCTCAACGAAGATCTTGGTCGTTGCCATGTTTCGTCTCATGTTGATCAGTAGTGGAGCCCAGTTGGGACGATCGGGGATCTAGCAGTTGGGTTATCTTCTTCTCTTTTGGCTTCGTCCGTAGTCGGACTATGTGTGTACTCTGAATGATGTATGATTTATTTAAGTACTTGTGTGAAGTGGTGGTTGTAAGCCAACTCTTTATCCCATTCTTATTCATTACATGGGATTGTGTGAAGATGACCCTTCTTGCGACAAAACCACAATGCGGTTATGCCTCTAAGTCGTGCTTCGACATGTGGGAGATATAGCCGCATCGTGGGTGTTATAGTAGTTGAGGGTTTTGGAGCATATCACTAAGCACTGTGGAGCAAGAAACTCATTAAGCAACACCTCATCCCTTCTTGATAGTATTGGCTTTTCCTATAGACTCAATGTGATCTTGGATCAGTAAAATGTAAAATGAAGAGTCTTGAGCTTGAAGCTTGAGCCAATCCTTTGTCCTTAGCATCTTGAAGGAGTTCCCACATCCTTTAGTCCATGCCACTCCATTGTTGAACTTATCTGAAACATACTAGATAAAAGTGTTAGTCCAACAAGAGATATGTCGACATTAATTACCAAAACCACCTAGGGAGCACTTGTGCTTTCAACAGCACCACGTCAGCTCACCGGAGGCTAACCGGCGACGACCACGGCCGACGGCAGAGGTGCACCATGCGCTCGCTACGAAGCACCATTCGATGCCTGGTTTTCTCCTACGGGTTCCTAGGAGTGAGGCCCATCCAGAGAGACAAGCGGCAGCAGCTGGGGTGGCCAGAGCTGACGGCGGCGAGCTCTTTTGCGGCCGCCGGAGTTCGGTTGCACGCGGGATCGTGTTTCAGTGCGTAGAAGAGCGGGGCAAGGGGCTAGGAGGGCGCTACGCATTGCAGGGAGTAGGTTGGACACTCCAGGGTGACCATTTGGTCACCGGAGCATTGTCGACGGCGAGCTCAGGCGGCGGCGCTGTCGGGTGAGAGAGGCGCAGCTGCTACGGCATGCTATAGAGAAAACGGAGAGGGGGAGGATGATGAAGAGCTCACGTGGAGTGCAGTGGTGGCCTCGGCGTGCTCGGGGAAGCTCGGACGGCGGCGAGTCGGCGATGGAGATCTGCGGCGGCCGACGATGAAGAAGTGGTCGGGGACGGCGCGTTGAAGCTCTTCCGGCCATGTGAGCTGACGGAGAGGACGAGGGTGGCACGGCGGAGCTCGGGGGCTGGTCCATGGGTCTAGTGATGGCCGGTGGCCGCGGTGGTGACGAACGGCGGCGACGAACCGGTTCGGGTGAGTGAGAGAGAGATATCCAAGGGAGAGGGTGAGGACGGGGGAGAGTGAGAGGAGTCTGGGGGCGAGGGGGAGTGCGTGGCACTCGGGGCTGGATCCAGAAGCGGCGGAAGCAGGAGGTGGCTCGGGCGCGTGCCGGCGCGAGGTGGCTACACGCCCTTGTGCCCACTGGCACGAGGTTGAGGATGACTGGCGCATGGGCCTCGTGGGCTGGCTTCTCTCCTGGGCCAGGTAAGTAACAGGTACTCCCTCCTTCTCTGTTTTCTATTTTAATTACTGTTTTCTATTTATTTCAATCTGTTTTGATTTAGTTCAAGCACTAAACCATTTTTGTTTCTTCCAATAATTTTTGCAAGGACTGAAAGGAATATTCTAGAGCCCCTCACAAAATATCAGAATTATTGAAGCATTAAAAATATATATAACATATATTTGCTCCAACTCAAATACAATATGTGTTATTTCAAAAATCCAAAATGTCATGGAAAAATGTGCATCATCTCTGGTTACTGTTTCTAACATTTTCCAAAAATGATGAACATTTTTGAAAGCCATTTTGGGTTCACTAAAAATATTTTAGTTGAACCTATTGAATTCCTTTGATGCTAGGGTTTGAAACAATCCCCATTTCAAATTTAAGAGAAATTTAAACATGATGCAACACAAGACTAGCTAACCCAGAGCAGGCGAGAACTAGGGATGTGACAAGTGACCGATGGTTCGACACACCCGATTGGCCAGGTTCGCCTCCTTGTCACCTTCGACGAGCGCAACAACTACCACACAGAGCTCATCGACTTCGACATCGCCGACATCCGCCTGCCCTACAACACCATCCTATAGTACCCATCACTGGCCAAGTTCATGGAGGCCACGCACCATGGCTACAACGTCCTCAAGATGCCAGGAAGCGGCGGTGTCATCACGGTCACCTGTCAAGAGAAGGATGAAGTGTGCTCCCTCGAGCGCGCCTTCCAGGCTGTAGCAGTCGAGAACCCCGAAGATGAGGACGGCGCCCTCCCTCCTGAGGTCGCCCCCAAGACGAAGAAGCTGCAGCTGGGATAGGGGTCTCGTGAGGAAGCTTCACTCGAGGACGCAGCACTGAGCCTTGCATCTCTGGACGCGGCACCTTCACCCATCGTATAGGAAGGCGTGCCCAGCGCTCCTCTCAGGCTGGGCTCGGGGGATCTCCTTTGGAGGGCCTTTGATCTAGCCAATGTCGCGAGAGAGGCGCTCGGGCACCATGTGGAGGCGCTTTTCAGAGCACGCTTCCCAGGAGAAGGCAGCAGGCGTGAGGCACCAGGCGTTCAGGAGTTCATCAGCAAGGCAATCGAGGAGATTCATGAAGGAAGGGTTCTACAAGGCGATCATCGCCTGCTGCGTGGCACATCTCACTGCCCTGGCGAGGGTAAGGAGTTCCGCGTCTACATCGACATCCCCGGGCTCAACAGGTCCGCATCTCGGCAGCTCATGTGGCCGTCTCGGGTCGGCCGATGCGAGGGACCGCCTCACAGCTACGTCTGCATGCCATTCGGCCTAGCAGGGGTGGCTGAGGCGTTCTAGCGCTGCACGAGGGACGCTCAGACGGCCTATGAGGCCAGGCACCAGGCGGTCCTGGCAGAGATGGAGGAGCACCTTCAGGAGCCTCTTGGTCCCTCTGAGTCTCCTGAGTCTCGGCACTAGAGCGGCTCATGAGGAACGGCTCTAGTGGCGCGTGTTTTTTGGCTACTTCAACACCTCTTCAGCAACGATGCCAGGTGACATCTTTCTAGTTCGTTCAGTTTGGGGGCGCCCCTCGGGCTGCATCATGCCCAGTCCGTATGGATCTGGCCCTACGTCATGTATTGTTTTGCACTCACCAGGTCTATCTAATCATTTCTGTGAGTTTATCTATGATTGTCACTTCGTGACCACCGCCTCACGACCCTTCATATGTGCTGGCTAGTACCATTCCTGCATCGCTGCACAATACTCACATCGGCATGGCGCTTGTGCTCGGGTCCGTTCCTGCAATGCTGATAAACCTGGGGATCAAGCTCTGGTCCGCGGCCTGCTTCGCGTACACCACCTCGCCAGGTCCTCGGTGCCTTTGTCTCACGCCCCTTACTACAAGCCCACTCCATAGGGGTCCCGGTCTTTCCTGTCATCCAACCTGCAGGCTCATCTGGCGGTTAGGGCCACAGGTCGGCTTGAACAACCACCATCTGGCCTCATGAGTCGCTTGCGCATTAAAGGGGGCCTCCCGAGCACCGCATCTCGGGAGCTCCTACTGGCTCTCCAGCCCTCACCCCCTGGCCTTGACCACGGCATCACAACCTGTCATACCAACGGCGGCTGAGCTCGCTCGAGGGCCGGGTCCCGAGGACTTAGAGCACCTAGGAGAGCGAGGCAAGAAGGTGGCCAAGGCAAGCTGCGCCCAATGATATTCTAGGCATGAGGGCAAGCGTCATCTCCCTAATGGACCTAGACACAAAAAAGATAAGTCTCGGCTCGTTACAGCACCAATTTCGCTCCCCGTACGCCCTGCCTCGCAGTTCCACTGTGGCAGTTCTACTCCCCTTTTCGATTTTCTGTGCAGCTGCTTGCACGCCAAAGGGAGCCTCGTGAGCATCGCATCTCACGATCTCTTACCGGACACTTGGCCGTTCACCTCCTAGCCTTGACCACGGCATCGCGACCTGGCATACTAGCGACGGCTGAAGCCTGCTTGGGGACTGGGTCCTGTCGGCGTAGAGCACCATGTTGTCTAGGGAAAAGAAAAGGGAGGAACCTAGCCGAACTCGAATACGCGTATCCATCACGAAATCAAAAGAAACAACATTGATATTAAGTGCATTCCAATCCTTACAAACCCCACGGGGGCTGATCTTCATTTCGCACAGGAAAAGCAACTACAAGGCCCTACGGTATTGCCGACGACGCCGGGCGGCGGCCGCAACTGCGATGCGGCCTCGGCGGGAGCTCGGCGGCACGCAGCTGTCCTCGCTCAACTCCGAAGAATCACTGGGCTCAGGAGAGCCGCTGCATTCCCAGGAGTCGCCACTGCTGCTGGACGAAGCGCCGAAGGGGACGACAGCAGGTCCAGCACCCGTTGCGGCGTCCCTCGAGCTGCCTCCTCTGGGGCAGCACTCCAGCCGTTCGCCCTCCTTGTTGAAAACCTTGAAGAATAGGTTGGCCGCGCCATCGTACTCGAAGTGGATTGCCAGGGCTCCCTCTGCGCGGCAAGCCCGGGCGATCTCGCCCCATCCTCGAGTCATGAAGACATCTCCGGGCGGCACCACCTCGACTTCGTCTCCGGTTGCCGAGCTGTGCCACCCAGCATGCTGCAGCCACAGCTCGACCGGCCCCCTCAGAGGCAACTCGTTGGAGAAGAACTGCGGGAGTCGAATCCAGGTGTCGAGGGGCATCGCTACCCACACCATAAACTCACGCGAGCTACCCTCGGCATGGGTCCGTGGTGCGGACAGTAGGGTAATGGCGGCCCTGCCACCTCTGTGAGGTGCCACTCGTCGGCACCCTCCTTCATCCTGAGCGCGAGCGTATATGGGAAGAGGGATGCTAGGCGGGGGCCTCGATTGCCAAGGCCTGGTCATCTCTCGCCCCGCGCCGATGTTGTGCGGAAGGCGGAGCCATTTCTTCGCGAGAGAGGATCGGGCCCCTCCCGAGGGGCCTTCCCCTTCTCAGCCGCGGAATACCTTCTAATCGGCGCAATGGAGGCAAGATGGAGAAGAAGAGAAGTAGACGGGAGCAAGACGAAATAGAGATGGGCATGGGCTCCGCTTGCCCGCACATTTATAGCCGGGAGAAGGTAAGTCGTCGGCCTCCCATGATCTCCAGTAATGATGATTCTACCTGCATGCAGCATGCAGTTGTCAAGTCGAGCGGTTGCCGAGGCAACGCGGGGAAGCGGAGTCGCCCACGTCCCATCAATCGCCATGTGTCATCAAGGCCACAGGCGGTTAAGGCCCGCGGTGCTCTGCACTTGCCCTTTGGCTTCGCCTCGAAGCCAAGTCCGAGCACGCCTTGGGCCCGGGGGCTACTCTCAGTGTCCTGGATTTGGGGGTATCCCAGCCCTGGCTGCCTGCAGCCCACCACGTGGCTTCATCGACGACCTGGTGCGGCCCAGCATCAACACCAACACCACAAGACCCTCGCGAGGGGCAAAGCCGCGCAAGGCGGGCAGCGCCAAGACCCCCGAGGGGACCGGCCTCCTCAGGCTGGCTCCTGAGGGGCGGAGAGTTCTATGTAGGCTACCTCACGAGGCTCAGCTGACGTGAGCCATGACGACCAAGGCCAGGCGAGCGCTATGCGGGTGAGGGAGTCCAAGATTAGGGGTTCCTCGGACAGCCGGACTATATGCTCATGCAGGACTGTTGGACTATGAAGATACAAGACTGAAGACTTCGTCCCGTGACCGGGTGGGACTCTCCTTTCCGTGGAAGGCAAGCTTGACGATTCAGATATGTAGATTTCCTTCTCTGTAACCGACTTTGTGTAACCCTATCCCCCTCCGGTGTCTATATAAACCGGAGGGTTTAGTCCGTAGGACAAGGACAATCATAATCATAGGCTAGCTTCTAGGGTTTAGCCTCTCCGATCTCATGGTAGATCAACTCTTGTAATACTCATATCATCAAGATCAATCAAGTAGGAAGTAGGGTATTACCTCCATAGAGAGGGCACGAACCTGGGTAAATATTGTGTCCCCTGCCTCCTGTTACCATTAGCCTTAGCTGCACAGTTCGGGACCCCCTACCTGAGATCCGCCAGTTTTGACACCGACATTGGTGCTTTCATTGAGAATTCCACTGTGTCGTCACCATAAGGCTTGATGGCTCCTTCAATCATCCAGAACAATGCGGTCCAGGGTGAGGTTTTCCTCCCCGGACAGATCTTCGTATTCGGCGGCTTCACCCTACGGGCCAATTCGCTTGGCCACCTGGAGCAGATCAATAGCTACGCCCATGGCCATCAGGTCAGGTTTGGAAGCCTGAATTACACTACCGACATCCGCGGAGACTTGATCTTCGACAGATTTGAGCCCACGACAGGTGCACCCTATAGTCGCGACGAGCATGACCTAGATCTGTCGTCGGACGTTGTTCAGGAGATCACGCCTGCAGCTGCCCTGGCTTTAGATCCAATACAGATCGTGCCATCCAAGGATGGGAGGATAGACCCCGCCACGGAGGCCGCACACTCAACAGCAATAGAGCCAAACACAGATTCCACTTCCAATAAGGTCTGTGTCATCGAACCCTCGTACTCGTCTTCGGCCATAGGCTCCGAACCGCGTACATCCATGGCCATTGGATCTGACTGGGCATCGATCATGGAGTTTAGCTCCGCAGACATCTTTCAGCACTCGCCCTGGGGCGATGTGCTAAATTCATTAAAATCTCTCTCCCTGTCAGGAGACTCTTGGCCGAATTATGAGCGGCTCGAGTGGGAAGCAGACGATGAAGGAATTCGTTACCCACCCACCACCCACATAATAGCCACTGTCGATGACTTACCATCATGCTTGATTTCGACTCCGAAGACATCGACGGTATGAACGACGATGCCGGAGAAGAGCAGGAACCACCGCCCAGAGGGCGCTGGATAGCCACCTCATCATATGACATATACATGGTGGATTCACCCAAAGAAAATAATGGCGAGGATCAAAAGGATGCAGCGGAGGATAATCCTCTTGAGAAGCAACCAAACTGCCGACGTCAGCGGCACCGCTCTAAATCCCGCCACAGCAAAAACAGCGATAATGACATAAGAAAGAATAACACCCCGGATGATGCCAGAGATAACGACGACCCCGTGGACCCAACGATGGAGCAGGCCGAGCAAGGGAATGGCGAACATAGTCCGGGGTCGCGGCTCGATCACAGTGATGCCGAAGACAAAACTTATAAACATGTCTCCGGAGAGGAGAACAGTCCGAACAACGATGCACACATCATCCCGGAAAAGCATTTGGAACAAGAGCACCTCCATAGAAGGCTTATTGCCACCGCGAGGAGCTTCAAGAAGCAGAAGCAACGACTTAAAGCCGCGCAGGATACGCTCAACCAAAGATGGAACAAAGTGCTCGACACTGACGAAATATATGGCGGCGATCGCCACACAAAGAGCTACCCAAAACGTAAGTTGTTGCCCGAATTTGACGACGAGGCTATCGCGCCCATTCCGCCGAAGATTAATACGGCCGGTCTGCTGGACCGACCACCCCGTGGCCGAGACAGAGCGGCTAATGATGACGCACACAATTTAGCACACGATCTACATGAGCACCTGGGCCAAGAGCTGGTATGGCCAGGTCCATCTATGGATCTAGGAAGCGTTCTCCTGCGCAGGATCACGGTCACCAAACGGACTATACTGATCAACTACCAGCTCGGAATCAACACCGAACACTACAGCCGTCGGACGCACGCCACGACACATCCAAATACAGGGGTGCCGCACACCCCATGTGCTTCACCGATGAGGTGCTGGATCATGAATTTCTAGAGGGGTTTAAACCCGTAAACATCGAGGCATACGACAGAACGACATACCCTGCAGTCTGGATTGAGGAATTTATTCTTCACATCCATATGCCTCGCGGAGACGATCTCCACACCATCAAATACCTGCCCCTCAAGTTGAAAGGACCAGCTCGGCACTGGTTGAAAAGCCTCCCCAAAAATTCAATTGGAAGTTGGGAGGAACTCGAGGACGCTTTCAGGGCTAATTTTCAAGGGACCTATGTCCGACCTCCGGATGCAGACGATTTAAGTCACATAATCCAACAACCCGGAGAGTCAGCCTGCAAGCTTTGGAACAGATTTCTCACCAAGAAGAACCAAATCGTTGATTGTTCGGATGCTGAAGCCATAGCATCTTTTAAACATAGTGTCCGGGACGAATGGCTTGCCAGACACCTCGGCTAGGAAAAGCCGAGGACAATGGCAGCCCTAACAACTCTTATGACCTGCTTTTGCGCAGGCGAGGACAGTTGGTTGGCCCGCAGCGGCACCAGCGACCTAGGCACATCCAAAATCAAGGATGGCAATGGGAAGCCGCGACACAGTAAAAACAAGCGTCGAAATAATGAAGACAGCCCAGACAACACAGCGGTAAACACTGGATTCAGGGGCTCTCGACCCGGTCAACGGAAAAAGCCATTTAAAGGCAGCAGAGATGGACCGTCCAGCCTAAATAGAATTCTAGATAGATCCTGTCAGATTCATGGCACCCCCGAGAAACCTGCGAATCACACTAACAAAGAATGCTGGGTCTTCAAGCAGGCCAGCAAGCTAAATGCCGAACATAAAGGGAGGGAGCCACCAAGTGAAGATGAGGACGAACCTCGCCAGCCGAACACTGGGGGACAGAAAAATTTCCACCGAAGGTCAAAACAGTGAACATGATCTACGTCACCCACATACCAAAGAGGAAGCACAAACGTGCACTCCGAGACGTATACGCTATAGAGCCCGTCGCCCCCAAATTCAACCCATGGTCGGCCTGCTGATATGTCTCCAACGTATCTATATTTTTTGATTGCTCCACGCTATTATATTACCCCTTTTCGATGTTTATGGGCTTTATTTTACACATTTATAGCATTTTTGGGACTAACCTACTAACCGTAATACTCTAGATGCAAGCAGGAGTCAGTCGATGTGTGGAGTAATAGTAGTAGATGCAGGCAGGAGTCGGTCTACTTGTTGTGGACGTGATCCTATATATATGATCATGCCTAGATAATCTCATAATTATTCGCTTTTCTATCAATTGCTCGACAGTAATTTGTTCACCCACCGTAATACTTATGCTATCTTGAGAGAAGCCTCTAGTGAAACCTATGGCCCCCGGGTCTATCTTTTATCATCTAAGCTTTCAATCTACTTTTATTTGCATCTTTACTTTTTGCATCTATATTATAAAATACCAAAAATATATTTATCTTATCTTACTATCTCTATCAGATCTCACTTTCGCAAGTGGTCGCGAAGGGATTGACAACCCCTTTATTGCGTTGGTTGCGAGTTCTTTATTTGGTTGTGTAGGTGCGTGGGACTTTTGAGGAGCCTCCTACTGGATTGATACCTTGGTTCTCAAAAACTAAGGGAAATACTTATGCTACTATTGCTGCATCACCCTTTCCTCTTCAAGGAAAACCAACGCAAGCTCAAGACGTAACAAGAAGGATTTATGGCGCCGTTGCCGGGGAGGTCTTCGCTCAAGTCAACACATACCAAGTACCCATCACAAACTCATCTCCCTCGCATTTACATTATTTGCCATTTGCCTCTCGTTTTCCTCTCCCCCACTTCACCCTTGCCGTTTTAGTTGCCCTCTCTTTCCCAATCTCCTCTACTCTTTCGCTTGCCTTTTTCTGTTTGCTTGTGTGTTGGATTACTTGTTGCCATGGCGCAAGATAATACCAAATTGTGTGATTTATCTAATACCAATAATAATGATTTTCTTAGTACTCCGATTGCTCCTCTTAATGATGTTGAGTCTTGTGAAATCAATACTGCTTTGCTGAATCTTGTTATGAAAGATCAATTCGTCGGCCTTCCTAGTGAAGATGCCGCTACTCATCTAAACAACTTTGTTGATTTGTGTGATATGCAAAATAAGAAAGATACGGATAATGATATTGTTAAATTGAAGTTATTTCCGTTTTCACTTAGAGATCGTGCTAAACTTTGGTTTTCGTCTTTGCCTAAAAATAGTATTGATTCTTGGAACAAGTGCAAAGATGCTTTTATCTCTAAGTATTTTCGTCCCGCCAAGATTATCACTCTTAGGAACGATATTATGAATTTTAAACAACTTGATCATGAGCATGTTGCCCAATCTTGGGAAATAATGAAATTGATGATTCGCAATTGCCCTACTCATGGTTTGAATTTATGGATGATCATACAAAAATTTTATGCTGGTTTGAACTTTGCTTCTAGATATCTTTTAGATTCGGACGCGGGAGGCACGTTTATGGAAATCACGTTAGGAGATGCTACAAAACTTCTTGATAATATTATGGCTAATTATTCTCAATGGCACACCGAAAGATCTTCTAGTAAAAAAGTGCATTCTATAGAAGAAATCAATGTTTTGAGTGGAAAGATGGATGAACTTATGAAGTTGTTTTCTACAAGAAATACTCCTCTTGATACCAATGATATGCCTTTGTCTACTTTGATTGAGAATAATAATGAATCTATGGATGTGAATTTTGTTGGTAGGAATAGTTTCGGTAACAATGCTTATAGAGGAAACTTTAATTCTAGACCGTTCCCTAGAAATTCCTCTAATAATTATGGAAATTCCTACAATAATTCTTATGGTAATTTTAATAAGATGCCCTCTGATTTTGAGAATAGTGTGAAAGAATTTATGATCTCTCAAAAGAATTTTAATGCTTTGCTTGAAGAAAAATTGCTCAAAGTTGATGATTTGGCTAGGAACATTGATAGACTTTTGCTTGATGTTGATTCTCTTAAACATAGATATTCTCCTCCTAAACATGATATCAATGAGTCTCTCAAAGCAATGAGAATTTCCATTGATGAGTGCAAGGAAAGAACCGCTAGATTGCGTGCTAAGAAAGATTGCTTTATAAAGGCGTGTTCTTCTAGTTTCCATGAAAATAATGATGAAGATCTTAAAGTTATTGATGCATCAGCTATTAGATCTTTGTTTTGCAATATTAATCTTGATAATAATGGGACTGGAGATGAGTCAACTTTAGTTAGAAGGCATCCCAAGAATTCGGAGTTTTTAGATCTTGATACTAAATTTGGTAAAAGTGGGATTGGAGAGGTCATGACTTTAAATAGCATTGAACCCACTATCTCGGATTTCAAGGAATTTGATTATGATAATTGTTCTCTAGAAGGTTGTATTTCCTTGTTGCAATCCGTTGTTAATTCTCCTCATGCTTATAGTCAAAAAAAGCTTTTACCAAACATATCGTTGATGCCTTGATGCAATCTTATGATGAAAAACTGGAAGTTTCTATACCTAGAAAACTTAATGATGAGTGGGAACCTACTATAAAGATTAGAATTAAAGATCATGAGTGTTTTGCTTTGTGTGATTTGGGTGCTAGTGTTTCCACGATTCCGAAAACTTTATGTGATATTCTAGGTTTCCATGATCTTGATGATTGCTCTTTAAATTTGCACCTTGCGGATTCCACCATTAAAAAGCCAATGGGAAGGATCAATGATGTTCTCATTGTTGCAAATAGAAATTTGGTGCCTGTAGATTTTATCGCTCTTGACATAGATTGCAATCTTTCTTGCCCTATTATTCTTGGTAGACCTTTCCTTAGAATGATTGGCACGATTATTGATATGAATGAAGGGAATATTAGATTACAATTTCCATTAAAGGAAGGCATGGAGCACTTTCCAAGAAAGAAAGTCAAATTACCTTATGAATCTATCATGCAGTCTACTTATGAATTAGTGCCAAAGATGGCAGTACTTAGATCTATCTTCTCTTTTATGCCTAGCTAGGGGCGTTAAACGATAGCGCTAGTTGGGAGGCAACCCAATTTTATTTGTGTTTTTTGTTTTTGTTCCTGTTTAGTAATAAATTTTGCATCTACCTTCTCTTTAGATGTGTTTTTATCTTTTAATTAGTGTAACCTATGATGATAGTTGATTTGATTCTGCTGAAAAACAGAAACTTTGCACGCACGAATTTAGTTTTGTTAAATCACAGAAACGTGACTTTGCGTTGATTCTTTTTTCTGCTGATCAATAGACAAATTTTCCAGTACTTCCTATTTTGGTATGAGTTTTAGAGTTCCAGAAGTTTGCGTTAGTTACATATTGCTACGCACTGTTCTGTTTTTGACAGATTCTGTTTTTCGTGTGTTGTTTGCTTATTTTGATGCATCTATGGATAGTAAAATAGTTTATAAACCATAGAGAAGTTGGAATACAGTAGGTTTAACACCAAAATAAAAAGACTGAGTTCATTACAGTACCTTATCTGGTGGTTTTATTTTCTTTCACTAACGGAGCTTATAAGATTTCCTGTTGAGTTTTGTGTTGTGAAGTTTTCAAGTTTTGGGTAGAGCTTTGATGGACTATGGAATAAGGAGTGGCAAGAGCCTAAGCTTGGGGATGCCCATGGAACCCCAAGAAATTCAAGGATAGCCAAAAGCCTAAGCTAGGGGATGTCCCGGGAAGGCATCCCCACTTTCGTTTTCGTTCATTGGTAACTTTACTTGGAGCTATATTTTTATTCGCCACATGATATGTGTTTTGCTTGGAGCGTCGTGTATTATATTAGTCTTTGATTTTTAGTTTACCACAATCATCCTTGCTGTGCACACCTTTTGGGAGAAGCCTACTTGATTAGAATTTGCTAGAATACTCTATGTGCTTCACTTATATCTTTTGAGCTTGATAGTTTTTAGAGCACGGTGGTGGCTTAATTTTTTAGAGCACGGCGGTGGCTTAATTTTGAAGAAATTGCTAGTCTCTCATGCTTCACTTATATTATTTTGAGAGTCTTTTAGAACAGCATGGTATTTGCTTTGATTACAAATTTGGTCCTAGAATGATGAGCTTCCAAGTTGGGTATAATAAAAACTATAATAGAAAGTGAATTGGATGCTATGATCAATTTGATACTTGATAATTGTTTTGAGATATGGAGGTAGTGATATTAAAGTCATGCTAGTTGGGTGATTATGAAAAATGTTTGTGTTGAAGTTTGTGATTCTCGTAGCATGCACGTATGGTGAACCGCTTTGTGATGAAGTTGGAGCACAATTTTATTTATTTATTGTCTTCCTTATGAGTGGCGGTCGGGGACGAGCGATGGTCTTTTCCTACCAATCTATCCCTCTAGGAGCATGTGTGTAGTGCTTGGTTTTTGATGACTTCTAAATTTTTGCAATAAGTATATGAGTTCTTTTGACTAATGTTGAGTCCATGGATTATACGCACCCTCACCCTTCCACCGTTGCTAGCCTCTCTTGTGCCGCGCAATTTTCGCCGGCACCATACACCCACCATTTACCTTCCTCAAACAGCCACCATACCTACCTATTATGGCATTTCCATAGCCATTCCGAGATATATTGTCATGGAACTTTCCACCGTTCTGTTCATATGACACGCATTACTTTTGTCATATTACTCTTTGCATGATCATGTAGTTGACATTGTATTTGTGGCAAGGCCACCTTCATAATCTTCATACATGTCGCTCTTGATTCATTGCATATCTCGGTACACCGCCAGAGGCATTCATATAGAGTCATATCTTGTTCTAGCTTTGAGTTGTAAATCCATAAAAGTGGGATGACCTTCATTATTAGAGCATTGTCCCAGTGAGGAAAGGATGATGGAGCATTGTCCCAGTGAGGAAAGGATTACCCCACAAGTTGGGATGAGACTTCGGACTTTACAAAAAGAAAAAAAGAGAAAGGGAAAAAAGAAGAAGAAAAAAAGAAAGGCCAAAGAAAAAAAGAAAAAAAAAGAAAAAGAAAAAGAAAAGAAAAAATAAAATGAGAGAAAAAGAGAGAAGGGACAATGCTACTATCTCTTTTTCCACACTTGTGCTTCAAAGTAGCACCATGATCTTCATGATAGAGAGTCTCCTATGTTGTCACTTGCATATACTGGTGGGAATTTTTCATTATAGAACTTGGCTTGTATATTCCAATGATGGGCTTCCTCAAAATGCCCTAGGTCTTCGTGAGCAAGCGAGTTGGATGCACACCCACTTAGTTTCTTTTATTGAGCTTTCATAAATTTATAGCTCTAGTGCATCCGTTGCATGGCAATCCCTACTCACTCACATTGATATCTATTAATGGGCATCTCCATAGCCCGTTGATATGCCTAGTTGATGTGAGACTATCTTCTCCTTTTTGTCTTCTCCACAACCACCATTCTATTCCACATATAGTGCTATGTCCATGGCTCACGCTCATGTATTGCGTGAAAGTTGAAAAAGTTTGAGATTACTAAAGTATGAAACAATTGCTTGGCTTGTCAGGGTTGTGCATGATTAAATACTTTGTGTGATGAAGATAGAGAAACAGCCAAACTATATGATTTTGTAGGGATAACTTTCTTTGGCCATGTTATTTTGAGAATACATGATTACTTTGATTAGTATGCTTGAAGTATCACTATTTCTTATGTCAATATGAACTTTTATCTTGAAACATTTGGATCTGAACATTCATGCCACAATAAAGAAAATTACATTGAGAATTATGCTGGGTAGCATTCCACATCAAAAATTCTATTTTTATCATTTACCTACTCGAGGACGAGCAGGAATTAAGCTTGGGGATGCTTGATACGTCTCCAACATATCTATAACTTTTGATTTCTCCATGCTATTATATTACCCCTTTTGATGTTTATGGGCTTTATTTTACACATTTATATCATTTTTGGGACTAACCTACTAGTCGGAGGCCCAGCCCGTATTACTGTTTTTTTGCCTATTTCAGTATTTCGAAGAAAAGGAATATCAAACGGAGTCCACACGGAATGAAACCTTCGGGAGCGTGATTTTTGGAACGAACATGATCCACAGGACTTGGAGTGCAAGTCAAGAAGCAGCCGAGGCGGCCACGAGAGGGGAGGGTCCACCCACCCCTACAGGGCGTGCCCCCCTGTCTCGTGGGCGCCTCGGGTGGCCACCGACGTACTTCTTCCTCCTATATATACCACGTACCCTGAAAACATCCAGGGAGCCAATGAAACACAATTGCCACTGCCGTAACCTTCTGTATCCGCGAGATCCAATCTTGGACCCTTCATCGACGCTCCGCCGTAGGGGGAATCGGCCATGGAGGGCTTCTACATCAACACCTTAGCCCCTCCGATGAGTTGTGAGTAGTTTACAACAGACCTTCAGGTCCATAGTTATTAGCTAGATGGCTTCTTCTCTCTTTCTGGATCTCAATACAATGTTCTCCCCATCTCTTGTGGAGATCTATTCGATGTAAACTCTTTTTGCGGTGTGTTCGTCGAGATCCGATGAATTGTGGGTTTATGATCAAGTTTATCTATGAGAAATATTTGAATCTCCTCTGGATTCTTTTATGTATGATTGAGTTATCTTTGCACGTCTCTTCGAATTATCAGTCTGGTTTGGCCTACTAGATTGATCTTTCTTGCCATGGGAGAAGTGCTTAGCTTTGGGTTCAATCTTGCGGTGTCCTTTCCCAGTGATAGCAGGGGCAGCAAGGCACGTATTGTATTGTTGCCATCGAGGATAAAAAGATGGGGTTTATATCATATTTCTTGAGTTTATCCCTCTACATCATGTCATCTTGCTTAATGCTTTACTCTGTTCTTTATGAACTTAATACTCTAGATGCAGGCAAGAGTCAGTCGATGTGTGGAGTAATAGTAGTAGATGCAGGCAGGAGTCGGTCTACTTGTTGTGGACGTGATCCTATATATATGATCATGCCTAGATAATCTCATAATTATTCGCTTTTCTATCAATTGCTCGACAGTAATTTGTTCACCCACCGTAATACTTATGCTATCTTGAGAGAAGCCTCTAGTGAAACCTCTGGCCCCCGGGTCTATCTTTTATCATATAAGCTTTCAATCTAATTTTATTTGCATCTTTACTTTTTGCATCTATATTATAAAATACCAAAAATATATTTATCTTATCTTACTATCTCTATCAGATCTCACTTTCGCAAGTGGCTGTGAAGGGATTGACAACCCCTTTATTGCGTTGGTTGCGAGTTCTTTGTTTGTTTGTGTAGGTGCATGGGACTTTTGAGGAGCCTCCTACTGGATTGATACCTTGGTTCTCAAAAACTGAGGGAAATACTTACGCTACTATTGTTGCATCACCCTTTCCTCTTCAAGGAAAACCAACGCCAGCTCAAGACGTAGCACCTGCCCGATCACTTTCGATCGCAGGGTTCATCCGACTAGTATGCGGCATGGAGGTTCGACTGCCTTGGTACTTGACCCAATAATTGACAGATACCATCTCACCCGAGTCCTCGTGGACGGCGCAGCAGTCTTAATCTGATATATTAGGACACTGTCCGCAAGATGGGGATAGACCCATCAAGAATCGGACAAAGCAGTAGTACCTTTAAAGGAGTAATACCAGGTGTAGAGGCCCGCTGTATGGGCTCTTTAACATTAGAGGTTGTATTCGGTTCTCCTAACAACTTTCGAAGCAAAGAACTAATCTTCGACATCGCTCCATTCTGAGGCAGCTATCATGCACTACTCGGAAGAACGGCCTTCGCTCGTTTCAATGCAGTACCACATTACGCTTATCTCAAACTGAAGATGCCCGGTCCATGCAGTGTCATCACTATCAGCGGAAACACAGAGCATTCTGTTCGCATGGAAGACTACGTGGCGGCTCTAGCAGCCGAACCAACGAAAGGCCTTTCCAACCCGAGCAACTGATCGGTCTTCGAGACCACGGACACGCCCAGAAGTGTCCGGCGCACCACAAGTTGTAATAGCCCAGATAAACCTGAGCTTGATTAACGGCCATGCCCCCATATGTGGTGTTAGGGGCTGCCCGCATGTAAAGGGTCCATAGTTCGGCTTGATCATATTTACACTCAAGAAATTGAATTTTCACGGTTCATTAAGTTTAACCGACTTTACGCACGGTCACACCAGAATCTTTCACCTAGGTTTCTTTTTTTTACAGGTGACCATTGTGCTACACCCTTCAAGGATACGACACAATGGAGACAAAGGCGCAGACGTGCAGTAGGGCCCCTCCAAAGGTTTCTTTTTAGATTAAGACCCTGTGTAAAACTTTTTTATTGTCTCTTGTTGTTTCACACCCTCTTGGCACTTAAAATGACCAAGAGGAATACCGGCGCTACTGGCGAGCTCATGATTTGCCATTCTAAAATAGATGCTACAGAGACAGCAGCAAGTGTGTTTTTGAGATCTATGCTCTCACCACAAGCGCTCTTTCGCCATGCCGGATTGATGCACGTGCCTTGAAATTCTGGGTTCATTATCGAGGGCGGTACTCAGCCCAGTGTATGTTTTAAAGTCCGAATACCTTCAGGAGTGTTCGGCGTCGCGAGTTTGGCCTTATATGCATCAGCTTCGAATCATGTCTTTGGTCAATAGTTGGGTTTGCCCGGCTCCCGTGTTTTTCTACCTTACGTTCCACTCTATCGGCTAAGGTGGCACCGGGAGAACTACTGTGATTGTGCCCTGGTTCATCCGGATGAGCACCTCAGTAGAGAAAGCCAAAAACTGACTGTCATGGTAAAGCGAGAGACTGGTCAACCACTCGATGACTCAGCGGAATCTTCGCGATTCCTCCGCATTAACGAAGGACCGGTTTCCCGGTCACTTATGGACACACACCATATTCGGATGAACGCGGACATACCAGGGGCTATATAGTAGCCCCACCATCAAACTCCTATGGCTAAGTGAAAGTGTTAAAGCTATATAATCCGATTGCCTCGTTCGGCGCGCTATCACCTCCTTAACGGACCAAGATGTTGGATCAAGTGTGGTTACGCACTTTGTCGAACACCCCCTCATTATATGCGAGGGGGCTGAAGCCGACGACTGCAAACTTTTAGGTTATATACATATATACACAAGCGGCCGCACAGGAGGCACTACAGTACTTTATGGGCAAAACTATAAATATAGCCTTTATTACCAAAAGCATTGTTTTTACAATCAAGATACATGTCACTCGAACATGGTATTCTTTGAGCACCGAGCCTCTATTAAATGGGCACCTTCTAAGACTTCTTTAAAATAGTGCTCGGGCGAGTCCTGGCCCCCGGGTGGACCCCTGGTTGCAATATCGGTGGCCTCCATC
This sequence comes from Triticum aestivum, assembly GCF_018294505.1. Lineage (NCBI taxonomy): Eukaryota > Viridiplantae > Streptophyta > Magnoliopsida > Poales > Poaceae > Triticum > Triticum aestivum. The sequence continues at coordinate 265,020,355 of NC_057813.1, forward strand.
TTCGCCCAATATGTCTTAACACGGGAAAGGGCCATTCGCGCACCCTCTATGCACGCCGACCTCTTGAGAGCATCGATTTGCGGCACAGCATGAATAAACCGTTGCACCAAACCGAAATAACTATCCGGACTTGGTTCCTTCAGCCACAGGTGATCCATGACGGCCTTCATGGCAAGCCCTTATAATCTGTGGAGCTCGGCCCATTCGGCCATTTGCTCATTCAATAGCAGCGGAGGCCTTGGAGTACTAAACTGTGACTAGAACTATCTTTCCACCTCATGATCTTCTCGATCTTTGAAATACTACGTCGCATCAGCAGCACTCTTTGCCAAATCCAAGCATGCGTCTGAAGAACTCCAAAATTGATCAAGAGGGGCATACTTCGAATCACCAAATTTTGTTCGCAATAAAAAGGGCTTCCCAGCCGCGATATCACCGGCTTGCCGAAGCTCCTCCCGTGCCGCTCTAATCTCAGAGCGACTTTCCTTTGCTGCTTGTAAGGCCTTCTCCAGGTCAGTCGTTTTCATTTGGTTTTCCCTTTCGAGAAGCTCATATCGGCTGGCAGAATTTTGTAGCTCAAGAGTCATGTTGGCTATTTTATCCTCACTTCGGTGATGAGCAGCTTGTTCAGCTTTTAATTCATCAGCTGCCTTCACGGCGGCTGCATTGCTTCTCCTGACTTGCTTCTTGGCCCGGGCAAGCACTGCCCAAAGGGTCTCCATGGCGGCAGCACCATCTGTAGTCAAAGCATATTATAAATCCTAGCATCATGCTCTTATTAATATCTGCTGACCACCCAAATATACATACCCTATGCCTTGTCAAGTCGCTTGTTCACAAGCGTGATGTGTGCACCTGCCACGTCAAGCTGCCACTTCAGTTCAGCAAATTCAGTAGTCCAGTCAGCCGCCGGATCTGCAGCCGCCTGCACAAAAATTGGCACCATCATTACCAGAGACTATGATCCTCTACTCGCCTCGTTCGGATGGCAACCAGAGTCTCAGGGGCTACTACCTATACAAAGTGCACCTTGCGCATACGGTACAATCAAAGAATATCACTTTGCATACCTCAAAGCCTCTTAGCAGACTTGTAAAAGCCTCGTTCAACCCGCTTTTTGCGGACGATGTCTTCTCAACCACCGTACCCATTAAGGTATGATGTGTCTCTGAAATAGCCGCTTGCTGCAGAAGACCTGTCAATGTGTCTGGTTGTATATCAGACAGTTCGGGGCTTTTTCTTTTGGTCTCTCTAGGAGCCAAAAACCCCAAACCTCGGGCGGCCCAAGAGTTACCTTCCAGCCTTTGCGGACCGGGAGAGATCCTCCGGCATGACACCTCAGGATCGTCCGCCTCATGAGGAGGAGAAGTATGAGGAGGCGTTTCGCTCTCCATCATCTCCCAAAGAAGATCCCCCGAGGACGAACATTGTGGAGGGAGGCTATGAGCCGAACTGGAAAACATAAGTCTTGGTTGTTATTCTGAGGAAAAGAACCGGGTATGCTTATTAAGTACCCTTGTTCACTTACGGCTCGGTTAACGGCTGGCCCCCCTGTGGGCATTGTGCAGCAATGTTACCCTCCGGGGCAAGGCCCCCTGATGAAGGTTTCTTCCCTCGCTTGGAGACCTATGCTTCCAAGTCTTCAGGGGCGGTCCTTTTCTTCCCGTGGGGAGAGGGGACGCTAGATTCTCCTCCCCTTTCATCCTCCGACACGGGGATATTAATTCCCCCAGTTGGGATGCGTGACGTACCTCCAGCATGAAGTCCACCTTTGGCTTCCCCTTTACTCTCCTTGTCCTCCCCTGGTGGCACTTGATAAGGTGCGCGAGCCAACATCCTGGTTAGTACAGGATCCGGCGTATCTTTGGGAAGAGGGGCCGAACACCTGATCCTCTCCGCCTTTCTTATCCAGTCCTGGCCGAGGGTGGTTTTTCAGAGTAATGTTGTGACGAAGTATAATGACAGCATGTTCGGTCGCGGAATTACTTACCTAGGAATCTGGACGGTGTAGTCGAGGCCCGCATCCTCTGTGGTTACCAGACACTTTATTTGTGGTCCGAAGAATAACTGATACATTCCTTCGGGCGTCCTGTCGAAGAAGTGCTAAATAGTAAGAAGCCCTTCCAGGTAGAACTCCCACATACGGAGAGATCGATGTTGACACGGCAAGGCCCGACGAACTAGCATTACTTGAATTACTTTGACAAGACTAATATCCTTCTTGAGGAGATCCAGAATGCAGCTTTGCAATATCGGCACTGTCGGTGTACCAGAGTAGGGGTACCCTAGTATCCCGAACTTGTGCACGGGCAGTTGCAGCGCCCCGCGGCAAGGCTTGCCGGGTGACCGCCAAGGTCCTCCGTGGTTCCCTTGGAGCCATTCAAGAACAAAGTATTTAAGCTCAGGAGACAAGGCCCCGGCAAGAGGAGCTTGCCGGGAAGGCCAGCCAAGGCATTTCAAGGAACTTGCTGCGACGCGCCGCGCGTCCCGGCAAGGCCCGGTGAGCGACAAGCTCCCGGACCCGACAAGACAACGACCGCGGCAAGGCACTTGCCGCGACAAGCGGCCACTCTGTGCCCATGCTCCAGCGCATCCACCAACGTGTCGCTCTGGGGGCCTTTCCAGGCGCGCGTGGCAGGAGGCCGTGCAGCCAGCGGTGCGCGGTGGCATGCGAAGCTGACAAGATCGCCATCGTGGCGAGCGGTGGCGCCCCTGACGGTCCTTTTCTGCACTGTTTGGGCTAGACAGACGGGCATTTAATGCCCTTGCCCCCTGCCGTCAGGGTTAGGTAGGAAACACTGTACAGGCAGCTGTACCAACCACCTCTCTTTTTACATTTGTACCCTTGTCTATGTTGCCACCTATCGGTGACCCCATTAGTGTATAAAAGGAGGCCCACGCGCAACATAGAAGGGGTTCGGATCATTCGGAAGCCAGAAAAACACTTAGCTCTCTCTCGAGCAAGAACACAATACAATCAAACAAGCAGCAGTAGGAGTATTATCTCTCCGGAGAGATCCGAAGCTGGGTAAATTGCTCGTGTGCTTCGCCTCGATCCGCTCTTCGTGCGACCTCCGCCCCCCGCCGAACCGAAAGGGGCCACGGTCCGCCGGCCCCATAGGTGTTCGTGGATCAGTTTGCCCGACATCTTTGGCGCGCTAGGTAGGGGGCGTCGAGGTTGTGTGAACCTGATCCGGCGTTCACACGAGCTAGATCTTCATTTTCTTCATCAACATGCCACCGAAGAAGAAGGCTTCGGAGGCAGCTGTTCCGTCCACGTCGATCCCACCGCCACTGGAGCAAATGGGTGGTGGGGTAGACGTTGGCGAAAGGACGGACATCGACGAGGAATCTCACGACGCTGCCAGGTCCAAGGGCAAGGCAGTGCAGACCTCGACGTTCGCGCTTGTTCCGCGCCCATCTCAGGAGGCGCAGGACCGACAGCGTCATGGTACTCGCAGTACCATACGTTTGTTGGGCCAAGATCAAGCTGGTGGATCTCGGGGCGCTCAAGACCAGCATGCACGCCAATGTACAAGCACGAGCGAGACACGGTCGCCCGGACGGGATAATGCTCCTTCTAACATAGTTAGAAGTCCGAGCACATCCTGCTCCTCGCGCCGCCCGCCACTGCCACCCACCACTCCGGCAGAAGCTTTGGCGCGAGCTCAACTGCTCCTGGATTACCCTCCCACGTCGGACAAGACCGACGAATGGAGGGCCACCATTCAGAGTCTCATCGGCTACGCCAACGGCGACACTCCGCGGCAGCCGAGCGTGTCGCTATCGCGGCAGGGTTGCCAGGCGCGAGCCGGTGGCGACGAAACTAGTGGAGGTGCAACCACCATGCAATCACCACCCGGAAGGCCAAGATCGCCGACTCGCCGGATCCACCTCGACAGCGACTCCACCGCATCGTCGGATCCACGAGCTCGTCGCGATCAGCGCCAAGTTCTTCGCGATCGACAGCAAGAAGACGCTCGTACTCGCATCGAGCGCCGAAGAGAAGCACGACGTCAATCCGACAAGCGCGCTGGGCCCTCTGTTGACATGCATGCGCCAGGGGAACCAGGCAACTTGCCGTACGCGGTAGGTTGCCCTGCGTTCACTCGTGAGCTGCGGCAAGTCCAGTGGCCCAGCACGAAGAACTTCAAGCCATACGTACCGGAGAAGTACGACGGCAAGACGCATCCGTCAGAGTTCCTCAGCATCTACACCATTGCGGTGCAGGCTGCCGGGGGACGGGACGACAAGATCCTTACCAACTACTTCCTGCTGGTGCTCAAGCCCAACGTCAGATCCTGGCTCATGCACTTGCCGGACAACTCCATATCCTCTTGGGCCGATCTATGCCATCAGTTTGTCGGCGCCTTCACAGGCGGCCACAAGCCTCATGGCCAAGAGAGTGACCTTCACCTGCTCGCCCAGAAGGAAGGAGAGCCCCTGCGCAAGTACATTCAGAGATTCAGCAGCGTACAGCACAACATCCCAGACGTCCACCCTGCCGCGGTGATCAGCGCGTTCCATCAGAACGTGCAAAACCGCAGGATGCGGGAGGAAATGGCGATGTGCAAGATCAGAGACGTCAGTGAGCTATATGCCCTGGCCGACAAGTGTGCACGTGCTGAGGAAGGGAGGAGACTCCCCGGAGAGAACATAGGAGAAGGAGGATCTGACAGTGAGGATGCAGCCCCGGCAAGGAAAAGCCGGCGGCAGAACAACAGGAAGAAGAAAGGCAAAGATGTGCTAGTTGTTGAGCAATCCGGCAAGAAAGCCGAAGCTGGTAGCTCCGGCAAGGAGGTTGCCGCAGCTGCGACGGTCGCCGACAAGCAGGACGGTACCAGCAAGCAGTACTGCAAGATCCACCGCACCAAGGGCCATGACCTCCAGAGCTGCAAGAAAGTCAAGCAGCTTGTTGAGCAACAGAAAGCTGAATATGAGCGGCGTGACAAGGAGAAAGCCCAGGAAGGTGCTGGAGGATCTGGCAAGAAACGTCCCGGCCGAGGAGGGCGCCGCGGCAAGGCCAAGCAGCAGCAAGGAGACAGACCTCCTCGCGGCCGCGACAAGGATGAGGATGACGACGACGACGAACACATGGATGAAGATGAGACCGATGAGCAGGAGTTCCAGAAAGCCACAGAGGTCCTATGCGTTGACGGTGGTGCTTCTCTGCATACTTCGCACCGCCAGCTCAAGCAGTGGGTGCGGGAAGTTAATGCAGCAGAACCACCCGTCGGGTCACGCAAGCCTCTAAAATGGTCCAGCACGCCTATCATCTTTGATATTGAGGACCACCCTGATTGCATAACTGCGGTCGCGTGCTTGCCGATGTTGGTTTCACCAACTATCCGCAACCTCAAGGTCACTAAGATGTTAGTTGACGGAGGGGCCGGCTTGAACCTGATCTCCTCCGCGGTGCTCCAGAAACTCCAGATCCCTGACAGCGAGCTCGAAGAAACCGGTACGTTCCAAGGAATCAATCCGGGAAGGAGCAAGCCAAAGGGAAAGATCACGTTGCCGGTAACATTTGGCAGCGAGTTGAACTTCAGGACTGAGAGGGTTACTTTCGACGTTGCTGACTTTCCATTGCCATACAATGGGATACTCGGCCGTCCAGCACTCGCCAAGTTCATGGCAGCCTCTCATTATGCATACAACATACTGAAGATGCCAGGCCCGATAAGTGTCATCTCTGTCCCTGGCGACAAGAAGGATGCTCTTATCTGCGCCGACAAGATCTACCGGGAAGCAGCAGCCGCAGCAGATCGCAAGTCACTTGCCGCTGAAGCTCCCGGGGGGAAGAAGAAGACCAAGTCCGGCAAGAGTTCTGATGCCCACTCCGGCAAGCGCACCTCTTCGGAGTGCTGCGCTACCGTCGAGGACGCACCATCGAGCTCCACCGGCAAGTGTAAGAAGGCAATGGCAGCTCCACCTGAAACCAAGAAGGTGTCCGCCAAGGAGGACGGCACTGGTGGTACCTTCACCATCAGTGCCACTCTCGACCCTAAATAGGAAAGCGTGCTCGTTGCTTTCCTGCGGGCGAACGTCAACGTGTTTGTGTGGCAACCGTCTGACATCCCCGGTGTTCCCAGGAAAGTAATTGAGCACCACCTTGCCGTCTGTCCTCATGCGCGGCCCGTCAAGGCAAGAGTTCTGATGCCCACTCCGGCAAGCGCACCTCTTCGGAGTGCTGCGCTACCGTCGAGGACGCACCATCGAGCTCCACCGGCAAGTGTAAGAAGGCAATGGCAGCTCCACCTGAAACCAAGAAGGTTTCCGCCAAGGAGGACGACATTGGTGGTACCTTCACCATCAGTGCCACTCTCGACCCTAAATAGGAAAGCGCGCTCGTTGCTTTCCTGTGGGCGAACGTCGACGTGTTTGCATGGCAACCGTCTGACATCCCCGGTGTTCCCAGGAAAGTAATTGAGCACCACCTTGCCGTCTGTCCTCATGCGCGGCCCGTCAAGCAGAAAGTCGGGAAACAAGCAGTGGAGCGCCAAGAATTCATCGCAGAAGAAATCAAGAAGTTGGAAGCAGCAGGCCTTGTCAGAGGAGTGCTCCATCCTACGTGGTTGGCCAATCCTGTAGTCGTGCGCAAGGCTAATGGGAAATGGAGGCTTTGTATCGACTTTATTGATGTTAATAAAGCTTGTCCCAAAGACCCATTTCCCTTGCCGCGCATCGACCAGATTGTTGACTCCACGGCCGGATGTGATTTGCTTTCATTTCTTGATGCATACTCAGGATACCATCAGATCTTCATGGCAGAAGAGGATGCGGAGAAAACCGCATTCATCACCCCGTGTGGCACGTACTGTTTTGTACGGATGCCTTTCGGTTTAAAGAATGTTGGTTCAACATTTGCAAGGGTAGTCCACCACACTTTTGAGCCACAAATGCACAGAAATGTGGAGGCATACATGGATGACATAGTGGTCAAAAGCAAGGACAAAGCAACTCTGATTCAAGATTTGGACGAAACATTTGCAAATCTGCGCAAGATCAACCTCAAGCTCAATCCCGAGAAGTGCGTGTTTGGAGTCCCTTCCGGCAAGCTTCTCGGGTTCTTCGTGTCTCAGCGGGGAATTGAAGCCAATCCCGACAATATCAAGGCCATTGAGCAGATCGAAGCACCAAAGCGCGTCAAGGATGTACGAAGGCTTGCCGGTTGCGTGGTTGCTCTCAGCAAGTTTATCTCTAGATCTGCTGAGCGCGCCCTGCCATTTTTCAAAATATTGAAAAAGGCAGGTCCAATGAAATGGACTCCGGAGGCGGAGGCTGCGCTGCAGGACTTGAAGAAATACCTGTCCTCCGCTCCAACACTTGTCGCACCTAAGCCACAAGAGAAGTTGTTGCTGTATATAGCGGCAACCAATCAAGTGGTTAGTGCTGCGTTAGTGGCAGAGAGGGAGGCAGATGACGAGCCAACAACCACGGCAGATGCATCCAGCGACAAACAGGGGGCTTCGCCGGCAAGCTCTGGTCCCGACAAGGATGGATCTGCGCAAGAGCATGAGAAGATGCAGAAGAGAATGGTGCGGCGCCCAGTTTACTTTGTCAGCTCCCTTCTACAGGGGGCTAGGTCAAGGTACTCTGGTGTGCAGAAATTGCTTTTCGGCCTCCTCATGGCCTCGAGAAAGCTGCGCCATTACTTCCAAGCACATGAGATCACAGTCGTCACTCGTTTTCCGCTGAAGAGGATACTACAAAATCCCGAAGCAACAGGCAGGATTGTAGAGTGAGCACTGGAACTGTCAAGCTTTGGCCTCAAGTTTGAGAGCACTTCAACTATCCAAAGCAGAGCCTTGGCAGAGTTCATAGCAGAGTGGACGCCAACGCCAGATGAAGAAATTCCAGAGACGAGCATCCCCGTCAAGGAAGCGAGCAAAGAGTGGCTGATGTACTTTGATGGTGCCTTCTCGCTGCAAGGCGCCGGTGCGGGCGTGCTGCTTGTCGCACCCACTGGAGAGCACCTCAAGTATGTAGTCCAGATGCACTTTCCCAAGGAGCAAGCAACTAACAGTACTGCAGAGTATGAAGGATTGCTTGTCGGTCTCAGGATCGCAACAGACCTTGGGATCAAGAAGCTCATTGTCAGGGGTGACTCACAGCTTGTCGTCCGCCAAGTGAACAAGAACTATCAAAGTCCGTTGATGGAAGCATATGTTGATGAAGTGAGAAAGCTGGAAGAGCACTGTGACGGCCTACAGATGGAGCATGTCCCGATAGCTCAGAATGACATCGCTGATGGCCTGTCAAAGTGCGCCGCACTTAAGTTACCTGTGGAACTAGGGATCTTTGTGCTCAAGCTAACTCAACCGTCCGTAACACCATCAACTGGACAGAACAAGAAGAGGAAGTTGATTTCTGGTGACTATTTTCCGGCAGAGCTCCCTGAAGCCGCCGCCAAGAAGGTCCCCAAGATCAACGCCAACGATGCTGAGGAGCAGTCTGCTCCGGCAAGCTTGCCGGGGAACATCAAGCTCCGGCAGAGCCGCAAGTTCTTGCCGTAGAAGCGGATGCTCCCGCAGCAGCAGATGTGCCTTTAGTCCTTGTTGTCGAGCCACAAGCTCCAGCATGGGCACAGCAGATTGTCCATTTCCTTCAGACAGGAGAACTTCTTGAAGAGCAAGAAGAAGCGGAAAAAGTAGCCCGGCAGTCAAGTATGTACCAGTTTGTCGACAGCACACTGTACAGAAGGAGACTCAACGGTGTGAAATTGAAGTGTATTCACCGGGAAGACGGACAAAAGTTGTTGGCAGAGATACATGGAGGCATATGTGGTCACCACATTGGCGCAAGAGCACTTGCCGGCAAAGCGTTCCGGCAAGATTTCTTTTGGCCGACAGCCCTCCAGGATGCAACTGCACAAGTAACCAAGTGTGAAGCGTGCCAGTTCCATTCCAAGCAGATACACCAGCCAACTCAAGCTCTCCAGACGATCCCTTTATCCTGGCCATTTTCGGTCTGGGGGCTCGACATCCTCGGCCCCTTCCCCCAAGCTGTCGGGGGCTTTGAGTACTTGTACGTTGCAATCGACAAGTTCACAAAGTGGCCGGAGGTGGAAGCAGTGAGGAAGGTGACAGCACAGTCAGGAGTCAAGTTCTTCAGGTCGATTGTTTGCCGTTTTGGGATCCCTAACAGGATCATCACCGACAACAGCACGCAATTCACGAGCCGCACCTTCATGCAGTACGTCCAAGATCTTGGTGCCAAGGTCTGCTTCACTTCTGTTGCTCATCCGAGGAGCAACGGTCAAGCAGAGAGGGCAAATGCTGAAGTGATGCGCGGGCTCAAGACCAGGACTTTTGACAGGCTACGCAAGTGCGGAAGGAACTGGATCGAGGAGCTGCCAGTGGTTCTTTGGTCGATCAGGACGATGTCAAATCGAGCCACTGGCCAGACACCTTTCGCTCTAGTCTAGGGAGCAGAGGAAGTTCTCCCCACGGAACTCGTATACGGAGCACCTCGACTGCTCGCTTATGATGAGCTTGAGCAAGAGCAGCTGCGACAAGATGACGCACTGCTCCTTGAGGAAGATCGTCTTCAGGCTGCTGTACGAGCTACTCGATACCAGCAAGCTTTGCGCCGCTACCATAGCCGCAAAGTTAATGCCAGAAGCTTCGAGGAAGGCGACCTTGTTCTTTGGCGCATTCAGTCCGCCAAGAATTCCAACAAGTTGACGCCGAAGTGGGAAGGCCCTTACCAGGTGAAACGAGTCACTAGGCCTGGCGCTGTCCGCCTTGAGACCGAAGATGGCATTCCGGCGAGCAACTCCTGGAACATTGAGCATCTTCGTAAGTTTTACCCGTAGGGCGCGGTTGCCGGAACCCGTTCCAGCAACCACCTTTTGTACAAGTCTTGCCGATGTTGCATGTAATCCTTTGTACAAAGCCGGGCGCAGATCCCGTGCATAAGTAAAGCTCATGTGCCCCGCACATCTTGTCAATTTCATGCATTATATTCTTTTTCTTGCATGTGTTATCTGACACTTTGTGCAGCACCAATCCCCGGTATGCAATAACGAGCCGAAAGGCTCCATATCTTTATTTTCTCTTCTTTCTTTTTCTCAACAAAGGAAAGGAAGGTTCCCTCGCACACAAGTTTGCCGGGGGGAAAGGAGAAGATTATGATGTGGACCAGGCGTCGTTCAAGAAAGTTTCGCCTTGACGGAAACCTTGCCGGGAAGCAAACGACAGAAAAGCTAAGTTGCCAAAGTTTGGGCAGTTAGTTTTAATTTTTAAGTTATCTTCCTCGAACGACCGTGCTTTGTATGGAAAACCTGTGCACGGAGGAACCACCTCGTAGCTAGTTGCGCCCTTACTTTGTTTCGAGTCCGCTCAACAACTTAAGTGTGCTGCAACCAGTCGCGACAAGGTTTCTTGTCGGAAGCGGCACCGCCAGCAGGCTGCTGACGTCCCGCACTCAGCGCTCGCGGCTCGGGTGCCTGCGCCGACAAGTTCCCTAAAAGCGTAGGGTAAAAACATACAAAGGAAGGAATCTAGTAAAGGAAATAACGTAGCAATCGATACCAGAAATAGAGTTATATTACAAAATAACTTGTCGCAGCTCTAACAGATTGCTCTTATAATATGGCTAGCAGCGACAAGGAGAAAGAGAAAACGGGCGGCCTAGTCTACGCGATCGCCCTCAACCCTCTTGATCTCGCTCACCTTGTCCACAATGGGTGCGACAAGGGCCTTGAGCGCATCCAGATCGGCGTCAGGCGGCAAGGACCTGAGGACGTTGGTGAGGTTGAGGCCTGGGTTGCGGAAGGCCACCTTCATCAGCACCTTCTGGAGAGCCCCCGCGCAAATCCTGCGCGACTCGTCGGTCAGCTGCTTTGGGATCCTCTCCCGGAGTCACTGGAGTGCTGTCGCCACGCCTTTGAAGAACAAGCTGAGCTTGGCACCGGGTTGGAGATGCTCGTCGGAGGGATACCCAAAGTCCTCCATCCCCAGATGCACCAGCTCCCCGTCGATGGCAGCGGCAGCATCCACAAGACCTTCAGTCCAATGCTCCACTGTCTCCCTGAAGGCGTCGTGGGCGGCAGCAGCACTCGCCAGCAGCGCCTCGTCGGCCTTGACCTTCTCCGACAAGGTCACCTCTCGCTCCCTGGCGGCGTCCAGCGTCTGAGTCAGCGTAGCCAGCTTCAACTCGAGATCCGCGTTGGAGTCCTTGGCGGCGCTGAGCTCCTTGCTCCTCTCAGCGAGAAGACCCTGCAGCTCACCATGGGCGGCAGCATCCTTCTCGCGCTCGCGCTTGAGCGCGACAAGCTCCTCGCCGCTCTTCTTGATATTGGCCTCCAGTTGCGCCACCTTCGCCTCCAGCTCTTTCTTGGCGGCTTCAGCAGCTGCGGCAGCATCCTTTGCTTCCTTGAGCGCCCCGCCAATTGCTTGCTCGCGCTCGGCAAGCTCCTCCTCGTGGCTGTCAAGGTTGACCTTGCACTACGCCAACTCTCCCTCCTGCGCAGATAGCTTCTCGGCAGCAAGCCACTGCTGCTCCTCAACCTCAGCCTTCACGAGGAGGAAGGCTTTCCTCTCCTCGGCGACTTGCTCCCGCTCCTCTGCCAAGCTCCGGAGAGTTTCCTGCCTGAGACCCCGGAGCTCCTCCGCGCGCTTCTCGATGGTGACTCCCGCCCTCGCGACGAGTGCTTCTCAGGACGCCAGCTTGGTTTGTCGGGCGCGGTAGAGCGACAGCAGTTTCTGCAGCAGCCGCTCTTCCTCAGACTCGCCGCTGCTGCTGCTGGGCGCATCGACCAATGCCAGCTCAGCGGAGGCGAGCACCTCCTCGTCAAAAGCTTCTCCGTCGACCGGTGCCCTGGAGCTTGACGCCTAGGGAAGCTTGATGAAGATACCGTCGCCGGCCTTCAAGTAGGCGCCGGGCTGGGGCTCTTCGGAGCCTGGCTCCGCGGCAGCGGCGGAGGGATCGGCGGTCGGCGCAGCGCCTGGCGCTCCTGCGGCCTCAGGGCCATCAGTGCGATCGCCCGACCCCTCGCCAGCTTCTGCGGCAGCAGCCAAGGCGGCCTCTTCGCCGGCGGGCTCATCAGCACCGGCCCCTTCTTCGTTGGCGGTGGCGTCGTCGTTGCTGCCACGCGCGCCTTCCTCGCCGGCGTCCTCAGTCTCCATTGGCTCCGTAGCAGATGGATCTGAAGATCGAAGAAGGGAGAAAAATCAAGCAAAAATCCAAGAAAGGGAATTCAGAAGAAGAAGAGCCCAAGGGAAGATTTTGGGCAAGAAGATTACCTGTACTAGGATCTACGGTCGCGGTCTCAACCGCCGGAGGATCACTGGTGCCGTCCCTTGCCGGAGAACTGTCCCTTGCCGGGGCGTTCTCCCTTGCCGGAGAGCGCTCCCTTGCCGGGGACTCCTCCCTTGGCGGCGTAGTCGAAGCAGATGGCACTTCGGGGGCGGCTTCCGGGCCCTCCTGTTGAGGCTGTTCTGCTCCTACACAAATCAACAAGCAAGATATCAGTAGAGAAAAGAGCACCCATGCGCGCCCGACAGCAGGAAGTAAAACTACAAACTTACGCTGGGGGCTGCGCTGGGGGCTGCTTTGGGGAGTGGCTGCAGGGTCCGTCAAGGTGGTCTCAGACACACCCCCTGCTGACACAGTGGGATCATCTTCGATGACAATCACCGAGGCCTTAGCTCTCTTCGCCGCTCTCTGGGCCAGCGTCCTGAAAAGGAATGGGTTCAGATTGAAGCAAGTCAGAGACAAGATAAAAGCAACAAGATTGGAGAACTACAAGAACGCCAAAGAAACTTACTCTTCTTCCTCCTCGTCGGAGCTGGGCGCGGAGAGATCGAAGTCCGGCTCCCCTCCGGTGCGGCGAGGTAGAGGAGTAGGATCCCTTGCCCACTTGGCAGGGGCGGTTGCGGTGGACCGGGAAGATCCCGCTCTAGTTGCCGCAGCAGCATGAGGCGCTCCCACGGCAACATTGCTTGCCGCGGTAGAGCGTGTCGCACGGCTTGGCGGCTGTTGGCTCGTTTTCCGCCCCACTACGTCCCCGGCCCTGCGGAGACGCCTTCTTAGCGGGGCCGGGGGCTCCGCCTGCGGCAAGCTGTCTGGAGGCTCGGGCTCTTCCTCGCCGGCCTCGCTCGGCTCAGCTTCAGGGCCGGCAAGATCTTCCTCACCGGCAAACTCCTCGTGCTCGGCAAGGCTTGACGCCTCTACCGCCTCTGCCTCCTCTACAGTGAACCCGAACGCGCCCGCGGCAGCTGCTGCCGCAGCCTCTTCCGCCCTAGTGGCGATGCGCTGCAGCTCCGCGTCGGTAGTGTCGCGGGTGAGGCTCTTCTGTTCGTCGGCGCGGACCAGCACTTCTACCAATTCGTCGAAGAACGCTTGTACGACGTCATCCGCAGGTTCTTGCCAAGTTGGGGCGATTCCGTGCGAATCGCACAACGGCATCATCGCGCGGATCCAGTCAAGCGACGAATTGTTGCACAACGGAACGATGCTCCTCGGCAGCGTGAATGGATGTTGGGGATCTCGTTTGAACAACTCCAGGAGCATCGCATCTAGCTCCAGGACGGTGAAGTTGAAGTTGAGGCCCAGGCGCAGCCTCATGATATCTGCCGAGTTCTTGAACTCCCAGGCGGGTCTCCCCCTCTCCTGCAGGGGGGCGATGCGGCGGCGAAGGAAATCTGCGCCAACGGCGCCTACGGTGAGCCCGGCAAGCCTAAGGCGAAGGATCCGGGTGACGGCAATCTTCAGCCTGTCGTCCTCCGGGGCCACATTGCTCCAATCATTGCCGCTCACTATCGGGGCTTGGCGCAGGGCAGTGAACGGCTGCGGATTCTCCTCGACAATCCAGCACCACTCCGCTCTCCACTCCTCCCACTTGCTGCGGAGCTCCCCCTCCAGATACGCCTCCTTCTTGCCGACTCTCGAGATCCAGGCGATCCCTCCGGCAAGCGGCTCTCCTCTCTCGACCCGAGGCATGAAGAAATGGCGGAAAAGGGCTACATTTGGGTGGACTCCGACAAAGTTTTCGCACAAATGTGTGAAAACTGCCATGGTCAGAACGGCGTTGGGGGTGAAGTCAAGGAGGCGGAACCCGTAGGTGTTCATGATGTCGCAGAAGAAATCAGAAAAGGGCGGGCAGAGCCCGCAATAGAAGAACAATGCGAAGAACGGGTACCCGCTTGGAGCCAGTTCCGAAGCTGCAGCCGGGAGTACCCTCGTGCACGGATGCGCACGCGTCTCCGTCGACCAGAAGAGGTAGTAGTACTCCCTCAGCTCCTGCGCACCGAGCTGAGGGGGGAAGAGGGCCCGCTCCTTCCGCAGCGCCGCGAGCCGCTGCGCCTCGGCCGACTTCACGCCCTTCCCCTTGTCGGCTTTTGGAGCCATGGCGGAGGTGGTGGGGAAGATCGGCGGCGTTGGCGACGCTGGTGGCAATGGGGGGCGGGGCGCTGCTCTCTTTCTGCTTCGAGAAGAGGAGGGGAGCGGCGGAGATTTCTGGAGTTGGAGCAACAAACGGCGAGATGGGCGACCTGCCCCTGTTTCCCCTGCTTATAAAGAGGGAGGGGGCGGACGTTTTGCCCTTCCGAATAAAGAAACCACCCACGATCTCTCCCACGACACCGCATTCGACGCGTGCTGTTAGGGAGGGCGCGGTGGATACGGAGTCAGATACGGCGTAACCCAGGCCGCGTGTGCCCGTGCCCTGTTTTGGGCCTGGCCCAACAGCGCTCGGCACCGTGTGTGGCCCAGGCCCGGGGGCTCCTGTCAGTGTACTAGAGTAGGGGTACCCTAGTATCCCGAACTTGTGCACGGGCAGTTGCAGCGCCCCGCGGCAAGGCTTGCCGGGTGACCGCCAAGGTCCTCCGTGGTTCCCTTGGAGCCATTCAAGAACAAAGTATTTAAGCTTAGGAGACAAGGCCCCGGCAAGAGGAGCTTGCCGGGAAGGCCAGCCAAGGCATTTCAAGGAACTTGCTGCGACGCGCCGCGCGTCCCAGCAAGGCCCGGTGAGCGACAAGCTCCCGGACCCGACAAGACAACGACCACGGCAAGGCACTTGCCGCGACAAGCGGCCACTCTGTGCCCACGCTCCAGCGCATCCACCAACGTGTCGCTCTGGGGGCCTTTCCAGGCGCGCGTGGTAGGAGGCCGTGCAGCCAGCGGTGCATGGTGGCATGCGAAGCTGACAAGATCGCCATCGTGGCGAGCGGTGGCGCCCCTGATGGTCCTTTTCTGCACTGTTTGGGCTACACAGACGGGCATTTAATGCCCTTGCCCCCTGTCGTCAAGGTTAGGTAGGAAACACTGTACAGGCAGTTGTACCAACCACCTCTCTTTTTACATTTGTACCCTTGTCTACGTTGCCACCTGTCGGTGACCCCTTTAGCATATAAAAGGAGGCCCACGTGCAACGTAGAAGGGGTTCGGATCATTCGGAAGCCAGAAAAACACTTAGCTCTCTCTCGAGCAAGAACACAATACAATCAAACAAGCAGCAGTAGGAGTATTATCTCTCCGGAGAGCTCCGAAGCTGGGTAAACTGCTCGTGTGCTTCGCCTCGATCCGCTCTTCGTGCGACCTCCGCCCCCCGCCGAACCGAAAGGGGCCACGGTCCGCCGGCCCCATAGGTATTCGTGGATCAGTTTCCCCGATAGGCACGTCATTAACCAATCCCCAGTCCAACCCCTTGTTGACCCGTGATGCAAGCTGTGGCAGAGGGGCAGAGCGCAAGGCCGGGGCGGCCGCCCACTTCCTCCCTTGAGGCGCGGTGATGTAAAACCACTCCCTTTGCCATAGGTCAGAAACTTCCGAGAAATTGCCCTTTGGTCATAAAGCATCGACACCTTTGCTTATCGTAGCACCTCCGCACTCCGCGTGTCGCCTGTCGATCATCTTTGGCTTCACATTGAAGGTCTTGAGCCATAAGCGGAAGTGTGGGGTAATGCGGAGGAAGGCCTCACACACAACGATGAATGCTGAGATGTGAAGGAAGGAATCTGGAGCTAGATCATGAAAATTTAGCCCATAATAGAACATGAGCCCTCTAACGAAGGGATGAAGACCAAAGCCTAGCCCCCGGAGGAAGTGGGATATGAATACAACGCTCTCGTTGGGTTCGGGAGTAGGGATAACCTGCCCTTGAGCAGCAAGCCTGTGAAGGATTTCGGTGCTCAGACACCTAGCCTCCCTAAGCTTCTTTATGTCCTCCACTATGACGGAAGAGGCCATCCACTGGCCTTGAAGGTTGGATCCGGACATGGTTGAAGGTACGGAGCACTTAGACTAAACCTTGGGTGTTGGAACTCGAGGTGGGAGAAGGGAAGGATCGGGCGTGGAAAGGAAAGGACAGGTCTTGACCCCTTTATATAGAGGAAGAATGTCAAGCGTCCTCCGCGTGGCTGTTTGGAACTTGCCTAAACCAAGGAGTCATACTAATGGAGCGGTTGGGTTACCCACGCCCGTATTGATGAGAATCCCGTGATAAGGGGGACACGATCTCTGCTTAGACAAGACGTGCCAATAAAACCGCCTCGCAAGACATGTATTGCCAGGTTGGGAAAAATGGTTTGAATAATAACCGGGCCGCGACGTGATGTAACGCTATGGAAAAGTTGTCAGCAGATTAGATTCGTGGAATATTATGCTCTCTACGGTGGTATGTGGAATTTGTTTTGCAGAGACGGACATGATTCTTGTGTTCAAGATCTTCTTTGGAGTATTCGGAGAAGGAACATGCCTTGCAATGCCGAAGACAATCTGCGCGCCGGACACATCGTCATTGAAGCCTGGTTCATGGGCTACTGAGGGAGTCGAGGATTAGGGGGTCCTCGGATAGCCGGACTATATGCTCATGCCGGACTGTTGGACTATGAAGATACAAGACTGAAGACTTCGTCCCGTGACCGGGTGGTACTCTCCTTTGCATGGAAGGCAAGCTTGGCGATTCGGATATGTAGATTTCCTTCTCTGTAACCGACTCTGTGTAACCCTAGCCCCCTCCGGTGTCTATATAAACCAAAGGGATTAGTCCATAGGACAAGGACAATCATAATCATAGGCTAGCTTCTAGGGTTTAGCCTCTATGATCTCGTGGTAGATCAACTCTTGTAATACTCATATCATCAAGATCAATCAAGCAGGAAGTAGGGTATTACCTCCACAGAGAGGGCCCGAACCTGGGTAAATATTGTGTCCCCTGCCTCCTGTTACCATTAGCCTTAGACGCACAGTTCAGGACCCCCTACCCGAGATCCGTTGGTTTTCACACCGACGACGGGCGCCAGGCGGGTGCAGAGCGCAGGTTTCCTCTTTGGTGCAAAGGAGGCAGGACACAGGCGTGGAGTCCCGAGGAATCAGCCAAAGGTTTCCATTTTGGTGCAACGAGACCAAGACCTCCAAGATGGCAAGACTAAGGTCATCGACGAGCCCACCGCAGCATCATGACCAGAGGCTTTTCACAGGCGGAGACTACTTTTGTGAGGATAGACTGTACTACTTGTCCCCTTTCAAATCCGGCCGTTGTGGGATCCCTTCCCGCTCATATTTCGGAAGAGGACCAAGGCCATTATAAATAGGACTAGCCACCGCCATAGAAGGGAACGGGATCAAGACAAGTAGAACTAGCATACACCACACCAACTCAAGAACACCTCACCTCCTAAGGCTTGTTCATCCACTGTACTAGCTCATCCTCAGCCCTTCGAGGCAATCCACCAAAACGCTGGAGTAGGGTATTACACCACAATGGTGGCTCGAATCAGGATAAACTGTTGTGTCCCTTTGTCCCTTTGAGCTTGAAGCGCTAGGCTTAGGAGGATCGCAAGTAGGAAGGCTGGGTAGGTTGAGATCTCTGCACGCACCCTAGAGTTCGAACCTTTCAAGGGTTTGCGGATCCCATAATCTGACAAATCCTATCCCCCAAACTGTATTGTAGGATATGACACCAAAGGGTTCAGAATGGATTATGGATAGTGGCTGCACCACACATGACTGGTGATCGAAGTCTTCTGATGGATTCAACCCTACGCCCGTCTGATAAAAGTCACATCACATTTGCTGACACTGGTAAAAGCAAGGTATTTGGTCTTGGTAGAGTTGCAATCTCAAAGGATCAGCACATGGATAAAGTGATGCTTGTTGAATCCCTTGGTTTCAACTTAATGTCTGTGTCAATGCTATGTGATTTTAACATGATTGTGATATTTGGAAAATATCGTTGCCTTGTCCTTATGGAATCTGACAAATCTCTAGTCTTTGAAGGGTATCGAAAAGATGATCTATATGTGGTAGATTTGTCAGTAGGACCACAGTTAGCCGTATGTCTTCTAGCAAAAGCGTCAATGCTGGCCCTGGCATCGGAGGCAAGGACATGCTGGTATGAGGAACTTGTACACTCTCGCGAAGAAGAAGCATGTTGTGGGGATCGAGGGCGTCAAGTTCAATAAGGGTCATCTGTGTGGTGCCTGTGAAGCTGGGAAGATGACTAGGGCCAAGCATCCCTCGAAGACAATCATGACGACATCACAACCCTTCGAGCTGCTTCACATGGACTTATTCGGCCCTACTCACTACTCTACTCTTACTACCACTGCTTGTCTCTATGGCTTCATCATTGTTGATGATTACTCAAGATATACATGGGTGCATATAATTCTCTACAAGACTGAAGTGCGGGATGTCTTCAGACGATTCGCCAATCATGAACTATGGCGTCAGGATCAAGCACATGAGAAGTGACAATGGCACAGAATTCAAGCACATCGGCCTCGACACTTATCTTGATACATGTGATGCCCCCGATTCAATCGTACACTAATCATGCACGCAAACGTGTACGATCAAGATCAGGGACTCACGGGAAGATATCACAACACAACTCTAAAACATAAATAAGTCATACAAGCATCATAATACAAGCCAGGGGCCTCGAGGGCTCGAATACAAGTGCTCGATCATAGGCGAGTCAGCGGAAGCAACAATATCTGAGTACAGACATAAGTTAAACAAGTTTGCCTTAAGAAGGCTAGCACAAACTGGGATACAGATCGAAAGAGGCGCAGGCCTCCTGCCTGGGATCCTCCTAAACTACTCCAGGTCGTCATCAGCGGGCAGCACGTAGTAGTAGGCACCTCCAGTGTAGTAGGGGTCGTCGTCGACGGTGGCGTCTGGCTCCTGGACTCCAGCATCTGGTTGCGACAACCAGAAAGAAAGGAAAGGGGAAAAAGGGGGGAGAAAGCAACCGTGAGTACTCATCCAAAGTACTCGCAAGCAAGGAACTACACTACATATGCATGGGTATATGTGTAAGGAGGCCATATCAGTGGACTGAACTGCAGAATGCCAGAATAAGAGGGGGATAACTAATCCTGTCGAAGACTACGCTTCTCGCAGCCACCGTCTTGCATCAAGTAGAAGAGAGTAGATTGAAGTCCTCCAAGTAGCATCTCCAAGTAGCATCTCCAAATAGCATCTCATAGCATAATCCTACCCGGCGATCCCCTCCTCATATCCCTGAGGTAGAGCGACCACCGGTTGTATCTGGCACTTGGAAGGGTGTGTTTTATTAAGTATCCGGTTCTAGTTGTCATAAGGTCAAGGTACAACTCCAAGTCGTCCTGTTACCGAAGATCACGGCTATTCGAATAGATTAACTTCCCTGCAGGGGTGCACCACATAACCCAACACGCTCGATCCCATTTGGCCGGACACACTTTCCTGGGTCATGCCCGGCCTCGGAAGATCAACACGTCGCAGCCCCACCTAGGCTCAACGGAGAGGCCAGCACGCCGGTCTAAACCTAAGCGCGCAGGGGTCTGGGCCCATCGCCCTGAGCACACCTGCACATTGCGTGCGCGGCCGGTGAGCAGACCTAGCAACCTCTATTACAAAGGAAGTTGCGTTAACGCAGTCCAACCCGGCGCGCGACGCTCAGTCGCTGATGTCACGAAGTGCTTCGGCTGATACCACGACGTCGGGATACCCATAACTACTCCCGCGTAGATGGTTAGTGCGTATAGGCTCGTAGCCAACTCAGATCAAATACCAAGATCCCGTTAAGCGTGTTAAATATTCGCGAACGCCGAACAGGGCCAGGCCCACCTCTCTCCTAGGCGGTCTCAACCTGCCCTATCGCTCCGCCACAAAGATCCACACAGAGGGCCGTCGGGACAAAGGTCCTTTCAGCCCCCAATCCGTGAATCACTCGCGGGTACTCTTCGAGCTGACCCGACTTTAGTCACCATCTGCATAGTATGTATGTATGTATAGTATATACCCGTGATCACCTCCCGAGTGATCACGGCCCAATAGTATAGCAAGGCAGACCGACAAGAATGTAGGGCCAATAATGATAAACTAGCATCCTATACTAAGTATTTAGGATTGCAGGTAAGGTATCAACAGATGTAGCAACAATGTCAGGCTATGCATCAGAATAGGATTAACGGACAGCAGTAACATGCTACACTACTCTAATGCAAGCAGTATAGAGAAGAGTAGGCGATATCTGGTGATCAAGGGGGGGGGGGGCTTGCCTGGTTGCTCTGGCAAGGAGGGATCGTCAACACCATAGTCGAACTGGGGGTCGCCGGCAATCTCGGGGTCTACCGGAAAGAAGTAACGAAGGGGGAACACAATAAATAACAGAGCAATCAAAGTATCACAAAGCGTAACATGGCAATACGCGGTGCTAGAGGTGAATGTTGTAGGAGGTGACACTGGTGAAGGGGGGAAACATCCGGGAAAGTATCCCCGGTGTTCCGTGTTTTCGGACAGATGATCTGAAGGGGGAAGGTTGCGTGCTTGATATGTTAGGAGGGTGTGGTGGACGAACGGGCTGCGTATCCGGGTTCGTCTCGTCGTTCTGAGCAACTCTCATGTTGAAAATAATTTAATCTGAGTTACGGTTTAAAAGATATGATTTTCTAAAGATTTTATTAATTTCTGGAATTTAATTAGTTATTTAAATTAATTCGAAAATGGAATAATGACATCAGCATGATGTCATGCTGACGTCAGCAGTCAATAGAGTTGACTGGTCAACCTGACGTGTGGGTCCCACATGTCATACTCTGCTTATACTAATTAGGTTTTAACTAATCTAATTATAGTTTAATTAATTATCAATAGTTAATTAGGTTAATTAAACAAGATTAATTAAGTTAATTAATTCACTAATTAATTAATTAATTATTAATTTTATTAATTCATTTTTATTTTAATTCCTTTTTTTTATAAAACATTCTGGGGCACGGGCCCCGTTTGTCATAGGCCCCTAGGGGCCTATCGGGTTCGTGCGTGCAGGCGACGGGCGCCAGCCCGAATAGGCGCCCGCCCAGGCCAACTGGGGGAACGGCGAGGCGTCGCCGGCCACTGCAACGGGCGGCCGCAGCCGCCGGGGAAGGGAAGGGGACGGCCATGGCGCGGCAGAGCCGGAGCGAGGTTTTGTGGGGAGGGGGCGCGGGCCGGCGAGGCCGCAGCAGAGCGGGGAAAGGCGGCCATGGTGGGCGCGCACGGGGCGGGGCGCGGCCACGGTGGGCGCGCACGGGACGGGGCGCGGCCTCGGTGGGCGCGCACGGGACGGGGCGCGTGCGGGGCGCAGCCACGGTGGGCGCGCACGGGGAGGAGGCCACGGTGACGAATCCATCAGGGAGGGAAAGAGAAAGGGAGAGGGCTCACAGCGCCCTGTAGTTGAGCGAGGTGTGCTCGGGGAGGAGGTCGAAGACGACGTTCCGACGGGGAAGAGATCCGGCGAGGACGACGGGGGGACGGCGATTCGGGGAAGACGGTGAGGGGCTCCGGCGGCGCGGTCCTCGTCCGATGTGGGGGCGAGGTAGCTTCGGGCGGGGTCCCGCGTCGGCGTGGTCCTGGACGGGCGACGGGGCATCGGTGGGGCGCCAGGAGGGGCCGGCTCCGCGAGAGGGGTGACGGCGACGTCGAGGCGGTGATGGGGCGATGGGATCTGGGGGGTTGCCCCGATCCAAATCGGGGAAGGGCAAGAGGGAGGAGTGGGTGCGAGTGGGGGATCAGGGGAGAAGTGGGGGTTAGGGTTTCGGTCTAAGGACCGAGGGGGTTAAGTGGTGGTGCGGGTGGGCTGGCCTATTCGGGCGGCTGGGCCGGCCATCTGGGCCAAGGCCCAGTGTGGCCGGGGGGTGGCCTCCCTTGTTTCCCTTTTTTTTGTTGTTTTTTTCTTTTTCTTATTATATTTATTTTCTGTTTTAAATTTTAGACCCACATTATTTTTACTTAGTAAAATATGACACCAACTCCTAAAATAACGTTTCAAAATAACCCTCAGCCACAAAAGGTTTTAACCCAAAATAAATTAGTTTTGTGTTTTATAAAATACCAAAGGCATTTAAAAAATGTTTTTGCTACCGTTTAAATCATTTTAGTGCATTTATACATTATATAAAAATGTGGATTATTCATCATAGTCATCTGTGCAATAACTGACACAACCCGGACATTTTGGTTTTTAATATTTGAAAACTTTTGATGTTTGCCTAATTTTGAATTTGAATTAGAATCGGTTTCGAACTAACGCAAGATTAGCATCAGTAATCAAGGTGACGTGGCATCATTAGTAGATGGTTGCTGTAGCTTAATTATCCGGGCGTCACAATACACTAGGCATCACTCATGAGTTTTCAACTCCTTACACACCTCAGCAGAATGGCATCGTGGAGCGCAAGAGCAGAACCCTCATTGAGATGGCTCGGGCGATGCTTGACGAGTACAAGACTCCAAGGAAGTTCTGGCCTAAAGCCATAGATATTGCTTGCCATTTCATGAACGTGTTTATCTTCACTAGCTTCTAAAGAAGACATCATATGAGCTGCTAACTGGTAAGAAGCCAAATGTCAGCTACTTCAGAGTATTTGGTGCTAGGTGCTGGATCAAGGATCCACATCACACTTCAAAATTTGCACCGAAAGCACATGAAGGTTTTATGCTTGAATACGGAAAGGATTCGCACTCCTACAGAGTCTTCAACCTCTTTCACTATAAAGTGCTTGAAACTGCAGATGTGCGGCTCGATGAGACTAACGGCTCGCAAAGAGAGCACCTGCCAAATGTGCTAGATGAAGTTCCTCCTAGTGAATCTATCAAGCTCATGGGTACTGGAGAAATCATACCTTTAGAAGCTCAAGCTGAAGATGAACTCATCATTGCACCAAGTCAACCTGAAGACAATGATAAGCCTGAAGTCAATGTTGAAGCTGAAGACAATGATCTGCAAGGGTAAAATCTTCGTCCAGTTCATCCCCGTGTTGCAAATGAAGTACAGATTGAGAAGATAATTGATAGCATCAATGCACCTGGTCCACTCACTCGTTCAAGAGCAATACAACTAGCAAATTTCTATGGACACTTTGCATTTGTCTCTATATCTGAACCCAAGAAAGTTGCTGAAGCCTTTATGGAACCTAGATGGATTCAAGCTATGCAAGAAGAGCTTCATCAGTTTGAGCTGAACAATGTATGGGAACTGGTCAAGCATCCTGATCCTTGCAAGCACAATATCATTGGCACCAAATGAATCTATCGCGACAAACAAGATGAGCATGGTCAAGTTGTCATAAACAAGGCTCGTCTAGTTGCTCAAGGCTACACTCAAGTAGAAGGAATTGACTTTGATAAAACATTTGCTCCCGTGGCAAGGCTTGAAGCCATTCGCATACTGCTAGCCTATGCCAACCACCACAACATTCTTTTGTACCAAATGGATGTGAAGAGTGCCTTTCTCAATGGCAAGATTGAAGAAGAAGTGTATGTTGCACAACCACCTGGCTTTGAAGATCCAAAACATCCTGATATGGTATACAAGCTCAACAAGGCATTGTATGGCCTCAAATAAGCTCCTCGTGCTTGGTATGACACACTCAAAGACTTCCTGAAGAGCAAAGGCTTCAAACCTGGTTCTTTAGATCCGACACTCTTCACGAAGACATATGACAGTGAACTGTTTGTGTGTCAAATCTATGTGGATGACATTATCTTCAGCTGCACTGACAAAAGATACAATGATGAGTTTGGGCACATGATGCAAGAGCAATATCAGATGTCCATGATGGGTGAGCTGAAGTTTTTTCCTTGGTCTTCAAATTTGTCAGTAGAGGAATGGCATCTTCATATCACAAGATAAATACCTCAAAGATTGCCTGAAGAAGTTTGGAATGCAAGACTGCAAAGGATACACAACGCCAATGCCAACCAAAAGTCGGTCCTGACAACAATGGTAAAGAGTTCGATCAAAAGGTATGCCGCTCCATGATTGGTTCTTTACTTTACTTATGTGCATCTATGCCAGATATAATGCTTAGCGTTTGCATGTGTGCCCGATTCCAAGCGGCACCAAAGGAGTCGCATCACCGAGCGGTGAAGCGAATACTTTGATATTTGGCTTACACCCCAACTATAGGATTATGGTATCCAAAGGGCTCAACATTTGATATGATTGGGTATTCTGATGCTGATTATGCTGGTGACAAGGTCGATCGCAAGTCCACTTCAGGAACATGTCACTTTCTCGGTCGATCACTTGTCTGTTGGTCTTCAAAGAAGCAGAATTGTGTATCACTCTCCACTGTTGAATCTGAATACATTGCTGCTGGATCGTGTAGTTCTCAGCTTCTATGGATGAAGCAAACTCTCAAGGACTATGGCATCAACACGAAGAATGTACCACTCTTTTGCGACAATTAAAGCGCCATCAAGCTTTCCAAGAATCCAGTTCAGCACACGAAGACAAATCACATTTAGATCCATCATCACTTTCTCAGAGATCATTTCAACAAGGAAGATATTGACATCATTCACGTCAAAACTGAAGAGCAATTGGCAGATATCTTCACTAAGCCCTTGGATGAGAAAAGGTTTCACAAATTGCGGTGTAAGCTAAATGTCTTAGAATCCTCAAATGTCATGTAATTGGACACACATCCTAACGCTTATGCATGTTGACGACTTAGATGTGCAACACACGAAGTAACGTATATCTTCAATAAATGCAGACTTACCCTCTAAGTGTTAATACATTAATGTGGAATTTGACTTCGGAGCGCCACAATAATTGCGTCATGTCTGGGTCTAATACTTCCTATACGGTGGGTAACGCAACCATCAAATTCTTATTGAAGTATTTCTCTTGGTGTTATAGTTGCATAGTCTTCGCATTTGGTTTGTCTCAACATTGATTTGTCTTCATGATTTATCTCACAATGTTAAGTTGGTATATATATATGTGTGTGTGTGTGTGTGTGTTCTGTCCTCTACAATATTTACTTATAGCTATGTCTTCATTCTTCAATCCTATTGATCTAAGTGAATGTGATCGGACCCTGACCTATTATGTGCTTCTACCTCAATTCTATCTGTCCAAATCATATGCATTCTATTGAAACATGTCGATTGTCTTCTCTGAGTCCTTGTCAGCAGAGGACAACTGGACAACCAATTAATCTGTTTTAATGTTGCATCCTTATTGCCTGAAAACCGGAGAAGCCGGAACGACCACCCGACAATCCAGGCATGCGTGGGAACATGGAACAACTTTCAATGAGTTGCATGCATGCCACGTGTCTCTCAGATGTGACCCGCCAGGGGAACCTGCGTAATTGCGTTGCGCCGCCCTCCTCCTTATAAATACTAGCCCGAGCGGTCAATATATGTTCTTCCACCTCGCCACCTCGCACAAACCCTAGCGCCTCCGCTAGCTCATGTCGACGCCGAAGACGAAGCGCTTAGCTGCCACGACTTCTTCGACGTCGTCCTCACGCCGGTCCTGGACCTCATCCTCTCCGCCGCTGCCGTAGGTGTCTTCCGCCGCCAAGTTAGGCCACGGGAGATTAAACTACTCGGCTTCTCTTCCAACCCGTCTAGAAGTTCATCCGCGGTAATTAAATCTTACTTTTTACTCCCTTTTAGATTTTTCAAATCCGTCCACTTCAACCAAAAGTGGTTTCTTCACTTCCAAATCTGGATTTGCTCTCTTCTGCATCTCATACCATGCCAAGTATATTCACTTATGCTTCATAACAAGTTAGATTCCTCACTTGTACTTATTCATGGATTCGTACAAATATGGAACCAACTCTATCCAAAAAGTGAATGTCTTCACACTATGAGGTCAATGTCTTCTAAACTGATTTATCTTCAAAATCTTCTAAGAATGCATATGACGTCTTCCCTTCCCTCACATCTCTAATGCTGTCACAGGTACATGTCCATGGGAGAATCCCTTGGTTCTCATAGTCTGCATTCATTTGCAGAATACTTATAGCATCACATTGAATCACCTGAAGCCAGTTCTTGTCTGACCAGCAAAAGGAAGCCATTCACTGTGCTGAAGCCAATCAGTTTGAATATCATGGCTCTAGAGAAGTCTGCACGCAAGGGTGGCAGGCAACGCCGGGGCAACACTGCACTCGATCTGCCTCCTGGTCTGTATGAGCAATACAAGTCAGATCCTGAAGAAAACTACAATCAGCGCAAGAACCGGATTCAGTGGATCCGAAGATATTGGGCTGAGGAATGGTTTAAGTACAGGCTCGTTATGCCTGAATATGCTGAAAAGAATGCCATCAAGCAGCCATGGGGTGACTGCCTCTACCATGTCTTGGTGCCAAAGAGCAAGGCTGAAACCATCGAGCAAAAATTCTATCCGTGCATGGTCAGAGGACCACAGCCTGAAGCCGCCGACCCATATTCACTGTTATTGTGTCGTGACAACAATCTGTTCAAGCGCAACTATCAGTTTGCTAAAGATTCAGCTACCAAGAAGCACAAGGAGTTCAGCCTCAACTTCAACCCTGGCCCCTCCGCTCCAAGGTCTGATGGAACGCGTGATGCCAATGAGAACAGAATTGGCCCCTTCGCCAATTTTGACGGGCTTCTATCTCACATTGCTGCCCAGAGGGCAGCTGTGGAGCAATCTGCGGGAGAAGCTGATTCTGATGATGCTCCCACACCTCCAAAGGAGAAAAAGAAGAAGAAGGCAAAAGCTTCAAAGCCATCTTCTTCACCAAAAGCTTAAACAAGGAAGACTTTGAAGACTGCACCGCCTGAATCCAGTGTGCAGTCTGAAGACTTACCTTGCGTGTCCAAGAGGACTAAGAAGCCATTGCCCAAGAAGGCCACTGGGCAACCTCTGACTATGTTTGATGTTCTGTGCAACGAAGATGAAGCCATTGATCTGTCCAGTGATGAAGATCTTGGTGATGATGCTCTGGAAATGCTTATCAAGAGCAAGCAAGAGGCAGAAATCTTCAATGATCTGCCCCTCTTTTATGTTGATATTCTGAATAACTTCATCGATGAGTGGTTCGACAACCAAGACATCAGTATTGATGATCTTCAGCTCCCTGTGGACATGAGCGTCACCTTCCATGGAGCCATTGCTGAAAGTGCAACTATCCCTAGGTGGTTTTGGTAATTCCTAACAACATATAGCTCATTGAGCTAATGCCATTTCAAGATGAATATTTCAGGAAAGCTCAATGATTGGCATGGCATGGATGAGAAAAGTGGACCCCTCAAAATGCTAAGGACAAAAGTATTGGCTCAAGCTCAAAGCTCAAGACTCTACATTTTATATTTTAGTGATCCAAGATCACATTGAGTCTATAGGAAAAGCTAATACTATCAAGGAGGGATGAGGTGTTGCTTAATGGCTTACTTGCTCAAAGTGCTTAGTGATATGCTCCAAAGCCCTCAACTACTTTCCCACATCCACATATGACCTAAACCAAAAGTCAAACTCGGCCCCACCGATTCTTTCTATCCGGCGCCACTGAGTTCAGATGTCATAGCCACTGCCACAAACTCTAGGAAAAACGGTCTCACCGATAGGGATCTCGGTCTCACCAAGTTGGGATTGTAATCTCTCTGTTTCCCTTCGTAACTTTTCAGTACCACCGAGATGAGCGATCGGTCCCACCGAGATTGCAATGTAAACTCTCTGTTTCCTTTTTGTAACGTTTCGGTCTCACCGAAATGAGCGAACCGGTCCCACCAAGTTTACCTGACCAACTCTCTGGTTAGCTTATTACCAAAATCGGTCCCACCGAGTTTGTGTAATCGGTCTCACTGAGATTACGTTATGCCCAAACCCTAACCATATCGGTCCTACCGAGTTGCATGTCGGTCCCACTGAAAATCCTAACGGTCACTAGATTTGCTGAATCGGTCCGACCGAGTTTCTCAATTCGGTCCCACCGAGATTGGCAAGTTGTGTGTAACGGTTAGACTTTGTGTGGAGGCTATATATACCCCTCCACCTCCTCTTCATTCATGGAGAGAGCCATCAGAACGAACCTACACTTTCAACTTGTATTTTCTGAGAGAGAACCACCTACACTTGTGTTGAGGCCAAGATATTCCATTCCTACCATATGAATCTTGATCTCTAGCCTTCCCCAAGTTGCTTTCCACTCAAACCTTCTTTCCACAAAATCCAAATCCTATCAGAGAGAGTTGAGTGTTGGGGAGACTATCATTTGAAGCACAAGAGCAAGGAGTTCATCATCAACACACCATTTGTTACTTCTTGGAGAGTGGTGTCTCCTAGATTGGCTAGGTGTCACTTGGGAGCCTCCGACAAGATTGTGGAGTTGAACCAAGGAGTTTGTAAGGGCAAGGAGATCGCCTACTTCGTGAAGATCTACCGCTAGTGAGGCAAGTCCTTCGTGGGCGACGGCCATGGTGGGATAGACAAGGTTGCTTCTTCGTGGACCCTTCGTGGGTGGAGCCCTCCATGGACTCGTGCAACCATTACCCTTTGTGGGTTGAAGTCTCCATCAACGTGGATGTACAATAGCACCACCTATTGGAACCACGACAAAAACATCCATGTCTCCAATTGCGTTGGAATTCTCCAAACCCTTCCCTTTACATTTTTGCAAGTTGCATGCTTTACTTTCCGTTGCTCATATACTCTTTGCATGCTTGCTTGAATTGTGTTAAGATTGCTTGACTTGTGCTAAGTTAGCTAAAATCTGCCAAAGACTAAAATTGGGAAAAGGATTAGTTTTTATTTGGTTAAGTAGTCTAATCACCCCCCCTCTATACATACTTTCGATCCTACAAGTGGTATCCGAGCTTTGGTCTCCATTTGCTTTGATTTCCATAGCTTTTGGTAGTCATAGCCTTGGTTTCACAACCTAGGAGAGTATGGCATCTAGCGAGAGAAACTATCACCGTAGAGGTCCTTACTTTGATGGTACTAATTTTGCTAGTTGGAAGCATAAGATGAAAATGCATTTTCTTGGACATAACCCCGCCGTTTGGGCTATTGTGTGTATTGGCTTGCAAGGTGAATTCTTTGATGGGAGAGAACCGAATTGTGAAGCTAGCGCGAAAGAGTTGAAGATGCTGCAATACAACGCTCAAGCTTGTGATATCCTGTTCAATGGACTGTGCCCCGAAGAATTCACAAAATCAGCCGTCTTGAGAATGCAAAGGAAATTTGGGATACTTTGATTGATATGCACGAAGGTACCGACTCCGTCAAGGAATCCAAGTTGGATGTGCTTCAAAGTCAGCTTGACAAGTTCAAAATGAAGGATGGTGAAGGTGTCGCTGAAATGTACTCTAAGATTGCTCTTATCACAAATGAGATTGCCGGCTTAGGAAGTGAAGAGATGACCGACAAATTCATCATCAAGAAGATCCTAAGAGCTTTGGACGGAAAATATGATACCGTATGCACATTGATCCAAATGATGCCCAATTACAAAGATCTCAAGCCAACGGAAGTCATTGGAAGAATTGTTGCTCATGAGATGTCACTCAAGGATAAGGAGGAACGTCACAACAAGTCAAGTGGTGCTTACAAAGCCTCATGTGAAGCCCCCACATCATCAAGTGAGAAACAAACCTTCAATGAAGAATTGAGCCTAATGGTGAAGAACTTCAACAAGTTTTACAAGGGGAGAAGCAAAGAGAGAAGCTCCAAGTCAAGGACCTACAATGACAAAAGATCTTCTAGTCGAGAGTGTAATTGCTACAATTGTGGAAGACCCGGACACTATTCCAGTGAGTGTACGGCACCCTACAAAAGAAGAGAAGAATCACCTAAGAGGAGAAGTAGAAGAGAAGAATCACCACGAAGAGAGAGAAGGAGTAGAGATGATCGTTATGAACGAAGAACATCCCGGAGAAGCAAGGATTCGGAAAGGAAGGACAAGTCATCAAGTGGATACACAAAACGAAGACATCAAGCTCATGTTGGTGAATGGGTATCCGGCTTCGACTCCGACAATCACTCCGAAAGAAGCTATCACTCCGACTCCAAATATACTCAAGATGAAGGTGTTGCCGGTCTAGCACTTGTGTCAACCAACTCCTACGACATATTTGATTCACCAAATGAAGGACTTGGAAGATGCTTCATGGCTAAAGGCCCAAAGGTATCACACCCCGAGTATGTTGATTTCAATAGTGATGAAGATGACTTGTTAGGTGATGATGATTTACTTGTTGACAACTCTAGTGATGAATACTATGATGAAATGTCAATTAATCATGCTAATCAAGATAAAACGAATGACAATGATAAGGAGAAGATTGAACTTCTAACTAAAGAACTAAACACTCTTAAGTTAGCTCATGAAACTATATTAGAAGATCATTGAGAACTTTTAAGGACTCATGAGAAGTTACGCTTTGAAAAGCTCAACCTTGAGCAATAGAATGAGTTGTTAAAGGCAATCAATGATGATCTTCGTAAGAAAAGTTCTTCTTACATTGCCTAGCGTCTACTCTTATCTACTTACATGCCTCAAGTCAAGTCTAGTAACAAGAACAAGAAGGATTCTTCCTCTAGTAGTAACAATAATCATGCTAAATCAAATGTTGTTGCTTCTAGTAGTTCTCTTGATTCCACTAATGATTCTCTTAGACAAGTTACACTTGAGCAAGAAAATAGCTTATTGAAGGGAATTATAGAGAAAGGTGTTTACAAGAGCCTTGCCGGGAGTAAGCAATTCGAGGAAATTGTATGCAAGCAAGGAAGGCACCAAAAGAACCAAGGTGTTGGTTTTGAACGAAAGTTCAACGCCAATGGAGTTGAGTGGGAAGAAGATCAATACCTCAAGACGAAGTTTGTTCCTCAACAAGAGAAGTATGATCCTACTTCCTTCAAAGGGACA
Organism: Triticum aestivum; assembly: GCF_018294505.1. Classification (NCBI taxonomy): domain Eukaryota; kingdom Viridiplantae; phylum Streptophyta; class Magnoliopsida; order Poales; family Poaceae; genus Triticum; species Triticum aestivum. The sequence goes on from NC_057813.1 coordinate 265,051,470, forward strand.
CAAGCTCAAGATGATCTTCCACCACAAGACCACAAGCAAAAAGGCTAGGATAAGCTTCAAGAGGAGATTGATGCATTTGAAGAAGCTCCTAAGGCCTTGGTCAAGTGGGTTCCCAAGACATCATCAAGTACGACTACAACTCCAAGGATTCCCATCAATATCATGTGGATCCCGAAGAAGAAGAACTAGAGAGTTCTTGAGGGTGACTCCGCCAACATATTTCACTCATATCATTTTGGCAAGAACAAGTGCAATCAACTTCCACATCTTGCACTAGTTCAAGGAGTCACAAACCCTCTTGTTGGTAATACAAGGGACAAGGTAACCTAATGCTTTCATAGACATCATCTTGTGTGTGCATCACTCTATGTCTATGGATATCCTTGTTTGTTCCTTGTGGGACTAACCCATGTAGGTATCGAAAGTGCAACTCACTCCAAAGGATTGCTTCAAATGATCTACATCAACATTGAGCATCCACATCTTCAACACCTACATGAAGTCATCATCGAAAAAACCCAAGGTTAGTTCATCCCTCTTAAGGGGGGATCTCACATCTAGGGGGAGCTTTACTCTAAGAATTGAGTCAAAGCAACTCTAATGGTGTTAACACAACAATGCTTTATGTAAAAGTGGTAACCCCACTTGTGTTTAAACGATGAGTATGACCTATGATCAAATGTTCTCATTTGACTCCTAAGTCAATATACTCATATATAGATGACCTAGTCATCGCCAATTGCTTGATAGATGCTAGAATTGGTTGTGCATGCTTTGCCACATATTTCATTTGCCATTTTATTGTGTGAGCATGTTGGTTGCATATTTTACTCATTTGAGGACATCCACTTGTTGTTTTAATTGTTTGGTTCCTTTTCTTTTGCCAAGTGGATGGACAAGAATGCCAAAGAACCTTCTCTAGCTATCTATGCTTTTCTTATCTCAAACTCTATTCATGCTACATCACAAAATTTGATCAAGTCAGATTCGAACCACTCTGTGTGAGGAGCACTCGGAGTCCCTGATTCATCATAGACTTAAACTTCCAAAACTTCTTTGTGCTTCTCGGTCTGACCGATTCATCCATTTCGTTCATACCGAGATCACTAAGTCGATCTAGGTTTTCAATCTCGGTGCAACCGATTTGAACTTTTCGGTCACACCGAGTTGCTGTAACTGCTTGCAGTTATGCATCTCGGTGCCACCGAGTTGTTCCACTCGGTCACATCGACAGGGTCAGGCTATATATATCCACGGGTCAAATTTTGGAAATTTCTCCGAACTCTTTCGCCCGCGCTCATCCTGCTCTGCCTCCCTGGGTCTCTGGATCGTCCTCCTCGTCGCCAGCTGCCTCCTACCGCTGGTCTCCCGCGCCGTCAACGGGAATCGTCTCCGTCGTTGCCGCCGTAGCAAGTCCATCGCCGAACTAGGGTATGGACTTGGTCTTTGTGCTATTCCTAACTTTGAATCTCCAGAACATTGTTTTGCCATTAATCTTGCCACGATTGAGATCATCTTATCCACCGAAAACACTCCGTAGATTAGATGTGAATTGAAAATTTAGGGTTAGGTTTCCGTCGAAACCATCTCGGACCAACCGAGTTGTAGAACTCGGTTCCACCGATTCGGCTAAGGCCATTGCACATGCGATTCTCGGTCTGACCGAGAATTGCAAATCGGTGTGACCGAGTTCAGGACTTTGTGAAACCCTAGCAGTCTCGGTGCCACCAAACTGTGACTCGGTCTGACCAAGTTCACTAGTTTAGGTTCCAAAAGCTTCTTCGGTATCACCGAGTATACAAATCGGTAGATCCGCAATGCTTTCTGTGGAAAACTAAAACTAAGTTTTTGACTCATTCTTTTGCAAAAACCTCTGTATTTTGTGATGCTCATCTACTCTACCTCATCTATATCTGTTCACAAGGTCTGTTGTCAGTGTTTGCAACATGTCAGATCAAAGTGACAGTCAGAACAAGTCTGAGGAGCAGGTTCAGATGAGTGACGGCACTAGTCCCTCTAGCAGCTATGATGAGGGTAGCAGGAGCACACCCAACAACTTTCCCAAGGCAGCCACCAGGGCCAGAAAGAAGAAAACCTCAGATTCTGAGGATGAAGACTATGTGGCTGTTGAGGATGAGGCCACCTCAAAGAAGAAAGTTCTAAAGAAGGAATATGGCATAGCTGCTGCCACTAAACCAGGAATGTAGAAGAAGGCACCTGCAAGAAGGATTCCAACTTCCAAACCTAGGAAGGTTGCCACTGGAGAAACCATGAAATTCACCCTTGAGTCAGAATATGAAGTTGTTGGCTAGGACAAGAAGAAGAAGAGAGTCAGAACCACTATTGCCAAAGTACTTGGCAATCCCTCTATGAGGAGAGACTCAGAAGAAGAAGAGGAAGAGGTTGTTGCACCAGCACCCAAAGCTCAAAAGCTTATGGGTGATGCCATCAGGTCAGGGGCTGCTTCATCAAAGCCCAAAGAAGCTCCTAAGGTAGCTGCTCCAAAGCCCAAATCTGCACCAAAGAGGAATACAAGGAACATTCCTGCTGGAGAGAAGAACAAGGCCCCAGTGCATGAAGCTGCTGTTGAAGAAGAAGATGATGAGGAACATGTCTTGAGAAAGTTGAAGCCCAAAATTCCAGATCACAATGATGTTCATCCTGTGGCTGAGGATATGAAGTTGAGAAAGGATGCAGGACTCAAGCAGTGGAGATTGACTGATCCCTATGCAGTCAGGAGGAGAACTGTTGTGGACTACAGGTTCCATACAAAGGAACAACAGGACTTTTATGAGACAGTGCTGCTTGACAAGAAGCCAATTGTCTGTGATATGAGATGGGTAGACTAGGAGTACATCAGGAAGAATGAAGAGCATTATCCAGGGGTGTATGACAGTTTCAATGCTTGTGGAGTGGATGACTTTGTTGGGCAGAAGCTCACAAAGTGGAATGATGAGCTTATTATGCAGTTCTACTCCACAGCTCACTTCTACCCAATTGGAAGGATTGTCTGGATGTCTGAAGGTACTAGGTACCAATCATCAGTTGAAGAATGGGCAAAGTTGATCAATGCACTTAAGGAAAATGAGGATGACTTGGATTTCTATGCCAAGAAGAAGAAGGATCACAACTCCATGGCACATATGTATAGAGAGATCCCAGATGCTGCTGTTGAGACACACAAGTTTGGATCAGTACATTACCTTCTGTCAGGATTGCCAACAATCAACTGGATCCTTAGGCATACTCTTTTGCCTAAGTTTGGAGATCACAAGATGATTAGAGGCCATGCCATCAACCTACTTCACATATTTGATGTGCCTCAAAAGTTCAAGGTCATGAGCCTCATAGTGGAAACTATCAAGAGGACAGCTGCAGATCAGAAGAGAAGTTGTAGGTATACCCCACAGATCCAGGAGCTAATCAACTCCAAGATGGGCACTGGCACATACCTCTTAGACAAGGAACACATGCCTATCTATCCAGATTTTGAGGACAACACAGTGGTAATGGATGAAGATGAACCATCTTCTGTGCAAGCACAAGCAAAGAAGGGGAAGGCAAGGACTAAAAAGGCTGCTAAGATGCCAACCATTGACGAGGCATCTCAGTACTTCTTGAAGAGCAAGAAGGATCAGCTTGGCTACTTGATTGCCTCCACTCTGAGGATTGAGAAGGGATTGGCCACCCTGACTCAAAACCAGGAGAGCCTGGAGAGGATCATGGAGCAGAAGTTCTATGACTTGGATGTGAAGGTCAATGAGATACAGTCAGTTGTTGAGCAACTTCAGGATGACATGCAGGAGAGGAAGGGCAAGACTACTACTGGTGCTTTTGCCATAGTGCCCAGGAGCCAAAGATCAGCTGCAGTGCATGTTCCAGACACCAGAGCCACTTCATCTACACCAGCTACAGCTTCTGTGCAACCAGCTCCAGCACCTACTCCACCAGCTCCATCCACATCAACTGAAGTCTTCGTCCAAGGAGCCATCTCTACACCACCACCTGAAGACCAAGCCTGAGAGTCGATTTAGTGCTATGCATTTTCTATGAACTTTTTGGTAACTTGTTGCCAAAGGGGGAGAAAAATGTATAGATCATAGGCTTCGAGAGAGACTGTTGCTTTTGTTCTCTCTTGTTTTGGTGGTTGAACTTTATTTGCTTGTTTGAGATACTTTATGCTTTTCTGAGATACTTGGATGATCATGTGTTTGATCATATGCTACCTTAATGCTTGTTGGATGACATTATCCTTTTATCTCTATATGATCATTCACTTTGCTTGGTGATGAGTGCATGTATTTAATTATTATCATTTTGAGCGCTCCACCAAGATGTATGTGACATGGAAGAGTAAATCATGATCCCAAATCATTGTGCATTTGCCGTCCAAAGCAAATCCTAATCTATGCACACATTTAGGGGGAGCTCTTACATTTCACATGCTTCTCAAAGCGAAATGTTTTTCAATCTTATTATCATTTGTCGAAGCTTTGATCTATATGTTGTCATCAATTACCAAAAAGGGGGAGATTGAAAGTGAAAGTATCCCTAGGTGGTTTTGGTAATTCCTAACAACATATAGCTCATTGAGTTAATGCCATTTCAAGATGAATATTTCAGGAAAGCTCAATGATTGGCATGGCATGGATGAGAAAAGTGGACCCCTCAAAATGCTAAAGACAAAAGGATTGGCTCAAGCTCAAAGCTCAAGACTCTACATTTTATATTTTAGTGATCCAAGATCACATTGAGTCTATAGGAAAGCCAATACTATCAAGGAGGGATGAGGTGTTGCTTAATGGCTTACTTGCTCAAAGTGCTTAGTGATAGGATCCAAAGCCCTCAACTACTTCCCCACATCCACATATGACCTAAACCAAAAGTCAAACTCGGCCCCACCGATTCTTTCTATTCGGCGCCACCGAGTTCAGATGTCATAGCCACTGCCACAAACCCTAGGCAAATTGGTCTCACCGATAGGGATCTCGGTCTCACCGAGATGGGATTGTAATGTCTTTGTTTCCCTTTGTAACGTTTCAATACCACCGAGATGAGCAATCGGTCCCACCGAGATTGCAATGTAAACTCTTTGTTTCCTTTTCATAACATTTTGGTCTCACCGAAATGAGCGAACCGGTCCCACCGAGTTTACCTGACCAACTCTCTGGTTAGCTTATTACCAAAATCGGTCCAACCGAGTTTGTGTAATCGGTCTCACCGAGATTACGTTATGCCCTAACCCTAACCATATCGGTCCTACTGAGTTGCATGCCGGTCCCACCGAAAATCCTAACGGTCACTAGATTTGCTGAATTGGTCCGACTGAGTTTCTCAATTCGGTCCCACCGAGATTGGCAAGTTGTGTGTAACGGTTAGACTTTGTGTGGAGACTATATATACCCCTCCACCTCCCCTTTATTCATGGAGAGAGCCATCAGAACGAACCTACACTTCCAACTTGCATTTTCAGAGAGAGAACCACCTACACTTGTGTTGAGGCCAAGATATTCCATTCCTACCATATGAATCTTGATCTCTAGCCTTCCCCAAGTTGCTTTCCACTCAAACCTTCTTTCCACCAAATCCAAATCCTGTGAGAGAGAGTTGAGTGTTGGGGAGACTATCATTTGAAGCACAAGAGCAAGGAGTTCATCATCAACACACCATTTGTTACTTCTTGGAGAGTGGTGTCTCCTAGATTGGCTAGGTGTCACTATGGAGACTCTGACAAGATTGTGCAGTTGAACCAAGGAGTTTGTAAGGGCAAGGAGATCGCCTACTTCGTGAAGATCTACCGCTAGTGAGGCAAGTCCTTCGTGGGCGACGGCCATGGTGGGATAGACAGGGTTGCTTCTTCGTGGACCCTTCGTGGGTGGAGCCCTCCGTGGACTCGCGCAACCGTTACCCTTTGTGGGTTGAAGTCTCCATCAACGTGGATGTACAATAGCACCACCTATCGGAACCACGACAAAAACATCCGTTTCTCCAATTGCGTTGGAATTCTCCAAACCCTTCCCTTTAGATTCTTGCAAGGTGCATGCTTTACTTTCCGCTGCTCATATACTCTTTGCATGCTTGCTTGAATTGTGTTAAGATTGCTTGACTTGTGCTAAGTTAGCTAAAATCTGCCAAAGACTAAAATTGGGAAAAGGATAAGTTTTTATTTGGTCAAGTAGTCTAATCACCCCCCACTCTAGACATACTTTCGATCCTACAATTGCTGGCGAATTGGCCTTGGCTCAGAAGATTGTTGAGCTGAAAAACAAGATTGATTATGAGAAGGCTCACTTCAAGAAGAACATGGCCAAGCTCAGCGTGGCAGATGTTCAAATTTTCAAGAAGATGTTGCATGACCTCAAGGAGGAGTTCCACAAGAAGCGCACTAAAACTAAAGGCTCACGCGAGCGCATGAAGTATCTCGCTGAGAAATGCGTTCAAGCCCACAATGAAGCTGAGAAGCGAAAAGCTCTTGGGCGCCCTGGCATCGATCCCAAGATGGCTGCCAAGAAGAAGAAGCATGCTGAGACCCAAACTGCACCAAGGCAGGAAGAACCTCGCATTGTCTTCCCTGCTAGTATGACAGGCTCGAAGCCTAAGGTCCCCTCAGTAGCTTCAGAGCTGAAGAAAACAAGGGCAGTTGAAGCCGAAGACAAGAAGCGCAAGCACAAGGACATATCTGGCAATGCTCCTTCCAAGAAGAAGCTGAAGACTAAGGGAACTAAGTCTACAAGAAAAGAGCGTGCTACGGCCTCTCAGCCACTCATTTTTGAACCTATCTCAGTTGCTCCTCCTGCTGCCACAAATCAAGAACGGTGATTTATGCTCCACCAGCCTGCTTCCACAGAGACCCATGAAGTACAAGGTCCAGCTATTGATCCCAACGCAGCTGAAGACATTGGTCATGAAGACAATGTTTTTGATGATGAAGTCCTTCCTCAACTCGCGCATCAGTTGGTATCATCGCCTGCTCCAACGAGCAATGAATACATCAGCATTGGTCATCCATTGACGCCAATTGCTCAAGATGGTTCATGGCTGAGCGCCCGCAAGAAGAAACCCGAGTTCATGATGCAACACCCCGCACTGCACCAGCGCAAGTCACCAACCCAGTGGTGAATGACGAGAACTACATGGAGACCACTCCATCGCCAAAGGTGTCGCTCGTGTTCCAACGGCTTCGCAAAGGTCTCAGGCCATCAGTCTCCATGTCAACCATCCCAGAAGAAGATTCACAACAATCAAGTTCAGTGGCATGTCAAGTGTTCCTTGAAGAGAATCCTTCTGTGACGGTTCCAGAGTCTGAAGCCAAAGCTGCTGAAGACATTCCGGCTGCATCAGCCGATGAAGAAGAAAGAGAAAGAAGAGAAGAGAGAGTTGCCACACCCCCTTCCCCAAATCAAGTCATTCTCAAGGAGAATGTGATTGTGCAAGACCCTCCGGTCGTTGACCATATGGAGGTTGAGAACATTGAGCCTGCTGAGGGGGTCCTAGATTAGGGGGTCCTCGGACAGCCGGACTATATACTTTGGCCGGACTGTTGGACTATGAAGATACAAGAATGACGACTTCGTCCCGTGTCCGGGTGGGACTCTCCTTTGCATGGAAGGAAAGCCTGGCAATTCAGATATGTAGATCTCCTTCTCTGTAACCGACTCTGTGTAACCCTAGCCCCCTCCGGTGCTTATATAAACCGGAGGGTTTAGTCCGTAGGACAACAACAATCATAATCATAGGCTAGCTTCTAGGGTTTAGCCTCTACGATCTCGTGGTAGATCAACTCTTGTAATACTCATATCATCAAGATCAATAAAGCAGGAAGTAGGGTATTACCTCCATCGAGAGGGCCCGAACCTGGGTAAACATTGTGTCCCCCGCCTCCTGTTACCATTATCCTTAGACTCACAGTTCGGGACCCCCTACTCGATATCCGCCTGTTTTGACACCGACATTGGTGCTTTCATTCAGAGTTCCACTATGTCGTCAAGATAAGGCTTGATGGCTCCTTCAATCATCTGCAACGATGTGATCCAAGGTGAGGTTTTTCTCCCCGGACAAATCTTCGTATTCAGCGGCTTCGTACTATGGGCCAACTCGCTTAGCCATCTGGAGCAGATCGAGAGCTACGCCCCTGGCCATCAGGTCAGGTTTGGAAGCTTGAACTATAATGCCGACATCCACGAAGATTTGATCTTCGACGGATTCGAGCCCATGGCAGGTGTGCCGAACAGTCACGATGAGCATGACTTAGATCTGCTATCGGACGGTGCTCAGGAGATCACACCTGCGGCTGCCCCGGCTTTTAATCTGGAGCAGATCGTGCAATCCGAGGACGGGTGGATGGACCCCTCCACGGAGGCCGCACACTCATCGGCGATAGAGCCGAACACAGACTTCACCTCCAAAGAGATCTGTGTCATCGGACCCTCAGACTCGTCTCGGGCCATAGGTTCCGAACCGCGCGCGTCCGTGCCTATCGACTCTGATTGGGCACCGATCATGGAGTTTACCTCCGCTGATATCCTTCAGCACTCACCCTTGGGCGATGTGCTAAATTCATTGAAATCCCTCTCTCTGTCAGGAGACTCTTGGCCAAACTATGTTCGGCTCGAGTGGGAAGCGGACGACGAAGGAATTCGTTCCCCACCCACCACCCACTTAATAGCCACTGTCGATGACTTAACCGACACGCTTGACTTCGACTCCGAAGACATCGATGGTATGGACGACGATGCTGGAAATGAACAGGAACCTACGCCCATGGGGCGCTGGACAACCACCTCATCATATGATATATACATGGTGGATACACCCAAAGAAAACAACGGCGAGGAACAGAAGGATGCAACGGAGGATAATCCCCTCGAGAAGCCACCAAAGTGACGACGTAGGCGCCGCTCTAAATCCCGCCACGGTAGAAATAGTGATAACAGCGCAAGAAGGAATAATACCCCGGGCGACTCCAAAGGAAACGACGACCCCATGGACCCAGCGATGGAGCAGGATGAGCCAGGGGATGGTGAACATAGTCCGGAGCCGGTGTCTGATCATGGCGATGCCGAGGGTAAAACTCATCTACCTGTCTCCGGAGAGGAGAATAGTCCATACGACAACGCACACATCATCCCGGAAAGGCACTTGGAACAAGAGAACCTCCATAGAAGGCTTATCGCCATAGCAAGAAGTTTGAAGAAGCAGAAGCAAAGGCTTAAGGCCGTGAAGGATATGCTCAACCGCAGATGGAACAAAGTGCTCGACACTGAAGAAAAATACGGTGGCGATCGCCTCACAAAGAGCTACCCAAAGCGCAAGTTGCTTCCTGAATTCGATGACGAGGCCATAGAGCCCATTCCACCGGAAAATAATACGGCCGATCCACCGGATCGACCACCCCGTGGCCGCGACAGGGCGGCTAATGATGCCGCACAAAAGTCAGCACATGATTTACGTGAGCTCCTAGATAAAAAAGCCAGTATGGACAGGTCCATCTACGGATCTAGGAAGCAAGCTCTGGCGCAGGATCACAGCCACCAAAATTATCATATTGATCGAATACCAGCTAGGAATCAACACCGAACACAACAACCGTCGACAGCATGCCACAAATACAGGGGTGCCGCGCACCCGCTGTGCTTCACCGATGAGGTGCTGGATCATGAATTCCTAGAGGGATTTAAACCCGTGAATATAGAGGCATAAGATGGAACGACAGACCCTGGGGTCTGGATTGAGGACTTTATCCTTCACATCCATATGGCTCGCGGAGATGATCTCCACGCCATTAAATACCTACCCCTCAAGTTGAAAGGACCAGCTCAGCATTGGTTGAAAAGCCCCCCCGAAAACTCAATCGGAAGTTTGGAGGAACTTGAGGATGCTTTCAGGGCCAATTTTCAAGGGACCTATGTCCGACCTCTGGGTGCAGACGATTTAAGTCACATAATCCAACAACCTGGAGAGTTAGCTCGTAAGCTTTGGAACAGATTTCTCACTAAGAAGAATCAAATCGTTGACTGCCCTGATGCCGAAGCCTTAGCAGCTTTCAAGCATAGTATCCGAGAAGAATGGCTCACCGGACACCTCGGCCAAGAAAAGCTGAGGACAATGGCAGCCCTAACAAGCCTTATGACCCGCTTTTGCGCAGGCGAAGACAGCTGGTTGGCCCGTAGCGGCACCAGCGACCCAGGCACATCCGAAGTTAGGGATGGTAACGGGAAACCACGATGCAATAAAAACAAGCGTCGAAATAATGAAGATAGCCCAGACAACACGGCGGTCAACGCCAGATTCAAGGGCTCTCGACCCGGTCAACGGAAAAAGCCATTTAAAGGCAGCAGAGATGGACCGTCCAGCCTAAACAAGATTCTAGACAGATTATGTCAGATTCATGGCACCCCCGAATAACATGCAAATCACACCAGCAGAGAATGATGGGTCTTCAAGCAGGTCGGCAAACTAAACGCTGAACACAAGGGGAGGGAGACACCAAACGAAGACGAGGATGACCTTGCCAGCCGAACATTGGGGGATAGAAAAAATTTCCACCAGAGGTCAAAACAGTGAACATGATTTATGCAACCCACATACCAAAGAGGAGGCGCAAATGCGCACTCCGAGACGTATACGCTGTAGAGCCCGTCGCCCCCCAAGTTCAACCCTTAATTAGCCTGCCCGATCACTTTTGATCGCAGGGATCATCTGACTAGTATCTGGCATGGAGGATCGGCTGCCTTGGTGCTTGACCCAATAATTGACGGATACCATCTCACCCGCGTCCTCATGGACGGCGGTAGTAGTCTTAATCTAAAATATCAGGACACTGTTCACAAGATGGCGATAGACCCATCAAGAATCAGCCAAAGCAGTACTACATTTAAAGGAGTAATACCAGGCGTAGAGGCCCACTGCATGAGCTCTCTAGTACTAGAGGTTGTATTCGGTTCTCCCGACAACTTCCGAAGTGAAGAATTAATCTTCGACATTGCTCCATTCCGAAGCGGCTATCATGCACTACTCGGAAGAATGGCCTTCACTCATTTCAATGCAGTACCACACTATGCTTATCTTAAACTTAAGATGCCCGGTCCACATGGCGTCATTACAGTTAGCGAAAATACAGAGCGTTCCTTATGTGCGGAAGAATATGTGGCGGCTCTAGCAGCCGAACACTGAACGGCCTCCCCAACCAGAATAAATGATCGGTCGTCAAGACCGCGGACACGGTTAGACGAGTCTGACGCACCACTAGTTGTAGCAGCCCAGATAAACTTGAGCCTGGGTTGATGGATATACCCCCATAGATGGGGCTAAGGGCTGCCCGCATATAAAAAGGCCTATAGTCTGGCTTGACCCTATAAATACAATAATAGATTGCATTTTCATGGTTCATTAAGAATAACCAACGTTTCGCACGAAGTCTTTCACCTGGGTTTTTCTTTTTTACAGATGATCATCATGCTACACCCTTCTAGGATACGGCACAATGGAGACAAAGGCGCAGACATGCAGTAGGGCCCCGCTCAAAGGTTTCTTTTTTAGATTAAGACCCTGTGTAAACCTTTTTAATGTCTCTTGTTGCTTCACACCCTCCGGTACTTAACACAACCAAGAGGGAGCCTGGCGTTATTGGCATTTCGTCACGCCAGACTAATACATGTACCTGGAAATTCAGGGCTCATTATCGAGGGCGTTACTCAGCCCAGTATAAGTTGTAAAGTCCGAATACCTTAGGGAGTGTTTGGCGTCGCGAGTTAGGCCTTATATACATCAGTTCCGAATCATGTCTTTCGTCAATAGTTGGGTTTGCCCGACTCCTGTGTTTTGCTACCTTACGTTCCGCTCTATCAGCTAAGGCGGCACCGGGAGAACTACTGCGATTCTGCCCTGGTTCATCTGGATGAGCACCTCAGTAGAGAAAGCCGAAAACTGACTGTCATGATACAGCGAGAGACTGTTCAACCACTCAGTGACTAAGCGGAATCTTCATGATTCCACCGCATTAATGAAGGACCGGTTTCCCGGTCATGTACCAACGTGCATCGTATTCGGATAAACACGGAAGTACCAGGGGCTATATAGTAGCCCCACCGTCAAACTCCTATGGCTAAGTGAAAGTGTTAAAGCTATATAGTCCCATTGCCTCGTTCGCCGCGCTATCACCTCCTTAATGGACCAAGACGTTGGATCAAGTGTGATTACGCGCTTTACCAAACATCCCCACATTATATGCGTGGGGGCTGAACCCGACGACTGCAAACTTTCAGGTTATACACATACATACATAAATGGCCGCACAGGAGGCACTATAATACTTTTGGGCAAAAGTATAAACATAGCCTTCATAATCAAAATAGCATTGTTTTTACAATCAAGATACATGTCACTCTAACATGGTACTCTTTGAGCACTAAGCCTCTATTAAACGGGCGCCTTCTAGGACTTCTTCAAAATAGTGCTCGGGCGAGCCCTGGCCTCCGGCCGGACCCCGGGATGCAATAGCAGTGGCCTCCATCCCTGCCCAATATGTCTTAACACGGGCAAGAGCCATACGCGCACCCTCTATGCACGCCGACCTCTTTACAGCGTCGATATGCGGCACAACACGAAGGAACCGTTGCACTAAGCCAAAATAAATGTCTGGCCTTGGTCCCTTCGGCAAAGGATGATCCACGACAGACCTCATGGCAAGCCCGGACAACCTATGGAGCTTGGCCCACTCGGCCATTTGTTCATTTAATAGCAGCGAATGCTTTGGAGCACTGAACTGCGACCAGAACAACCTTTCCACCTCATGATCTTTGAAATATTCAGTCGCATTAGCAGCACTCTTTGCCAAGTCCAAGTACGCGTCCTCAGCACTCCATAATTGATCCAGAGGGGCATACTTCGGATCTCCGAACTTCATCCGCAACAGAAAGGGCTTCCCAGCCGTGATATCTCTGGCTTGACGAAGCTCCTCCCTTGCCGCTCTGATCTCAGAGCGAGTTTCCTTGGCTGCTTCCAAGGCCTTCTATAGGTCAGCCGCTTTTTTGGCTTTCTTTTTCAAGGAGCTCATATCGGTTGGCAGCATCTTTCAGCTCAAGAGCTATCTTGGCTATTTTATCTTTGCTCTGGCGATGAGCAGCCTGTTCGGCTCTCTTCGGCTACCTTTAGGGCGGCCGCATCACTTCTCCTGGCTTGATCCTTGGCTTGGGCAAGTTCCGCCCGAAGGGTCTCCACGGCGGCAGATCCATCTGCAGTCACAGCATATTATAGATACTAGAATCAAGCTCCTCTTAATATTTCCTGACAATCCGAAAATACAACCATGTGCCTCGTCAAGCCACTTGTTCACAAGCACGATGTCGACATCCGCCACGTCAAGCTGCCGCCTCAGTCAGGCAAAATCGACAGTCCAGTCACCCGCCGGACCCTCAGCCGCCTGCACATGAAAGCAGCGCGGTCATTACCTGGTACTATGATCCTCTGTTCACCGCCTCTGGACGGCAACCAGAGTCTCAGGGGCTACTACCTATACAGAGTACACCTAGCGTGTGCGGTACTGTCAAAAATACATATATATTACTTTGCGTACCTCAAAGCCTCTTAGCAGGCTCGTAAAAGCTTCATTCAACCCGCTTTTTGCGGATGAAATCCTATCAACCACCGTACACATTAAGGTACGATGTGCCTCTGAGATAGCCGATTGCTCCAGAAGACCCATCAGTGCGTCCGGCTGTGTGCCGGACCATCCCGGACTCTTTCTGTTGCTCTCGTTGGGAGCCGAATACTCCGGACTTCGGGCGGCCGAAGATTTATCTTCTAGCCTTGTCGGATCAGGAGAAATCCTCCATGACGACACCTCGGGGTCGTCCGCCCCATGAGGCGAGGAGGCAGGAGGAGGTGTTTCTCTCTCCATCATCTCCAGAAGAAGATCCCCCGAAGACGAACTCTGTTGAGAAAGGCTGTGAGCCGGACTGCAAGATATATGTCTCGCTTATTATTCTCAGAGATAAAGCAGGATATATTTACCAAAGTACTTTTGTTCACTTACAGCTCAGTTGAGGGTTGGCCCCCTTCCGGGTGCTGTGCGGTAAGGACGCCCACTGGGGCAGGGCCCCTTGTCGAAGGTTTCTTCCCTCGTTTGGAAGCCTCCATTTCCAAGTCTTCGGAGGCGGCCCTTTTCTTCCCGTGGCGAGAGGGGATTCTAGATTCACCTCCCCGATTATCCTCCTTCGTGGAGACATTAATTCCCCTGGTTTGGATGTGTAACGTATGAAGCCTGCCTTCGGCTTCTCTATTCCTCCCTTCATCTTCTCCTGATGGCACTTGATAGGGTGCGCACTCAAGCATCCTGGTTAGTACAGGATCCGGCAAGCCTTCGGAAGGGGGGCCGAACACCTGATCCTCTTCGCCTTTCTTATCCAGTCCTGGCCGAGAGCAATTTTTTAGAATGATGTTGTGACAAATATAAAGATGGCATGTTCGGTCGCGGAATTACTTACTTGTGTATCTGGACGGTTGCAGTTGAGACCCGCATCCTCGGTGGTGTCCGGACACTTTATTCGTGATTCGAAGAACAATCCATATATCTCTTCGAGCGTCACGCCGAAGAATTGTTGAATAGTACGCGGTCCTTCCGGATTGATGATATCTACTACACAACCTTCTTCTTGTAGACATTGTTGGGCCTGCAAGTGCACAGGTTTGTAGGACAGTAGCAAATTTCCCTCAAGTGGATGACCTAAGGTTAATCAATCCGTGGGAGGTGTAGGATGAAGATGGTCTCTCTCAAACAACCCTGCAACCAAATAACAAAGAGTCTCTTGTGTCCCCAACACACCCAATACAATGGTAAATTGTATAGGTGCACTAGTTCGGCGAAGAGATGGTGATACAAGTGCAATCTGGATAGTAGATATAGGTTTTTGTAATCTGAAAATATAAAAACAGCAAGGTAACTAATGATAAAAGTGAGCGTAAACAATATTGCTATGATAGGAAACAAGGCCTAGGGTTCATACTTTCACTAGTGCAAGTTCTCTCAACAATAATAACATAGATAGATCATATAACAAGCCCTCAATATGCAACAAAGAGTCACTCCAAAGCCACTAATAGTGGAGAACAAACATAGAGATTATGGTAGGGTACGAAACCACCTCAAAGTTATTCTTTCGGATAAATCTATTAAAGAGTTCATACTAGAATAAAACCTTAAGACACAAATCAACCAAAAACCTAATGTCACCTAGATACTCCATTGTCACCTCAAGTATCCATGGGCATGATTATACGATATGCATCACACAATCTCAGATTCATCTATTCAACCAACACAAAGTACTTCAAAGAGTGCCCCAAAGTTTCTACCGGAGAGTCAAGAACGTGTGCCAACCCCTATGCATAGGTTCATGGGTGGAACCCGCAAGTTGGTTACCAAAACATACATCAAGAGGCACGTGATATCCTATTGTCACCACAGATAAACACGGCAAGACATACATCAAGTGTTCTCAAATAAAGACTCAATCCAATAAGATAACTTCAAGAGGGAAACTCAATTCATCACAAGGGAGTACAGGGGGAGAAACATCATAAGATCCAACTACAATAGCAAAGCTCGGGATACATCAAGATCGTGCCATAGAGGGAACACGAGAGAGAACACGAGAGAGAGAGAGATCAAACACATAGCTACTGGCACATACCCTCAGTCCCGAGGGTGAACTACTCCCTCATCATCATGGATAGCGCCGGGATGATGAAGATGGCCACCGGTGATGGATTCCCCCTCCGGCAGGGTGCCGAAACGGGCTCTCGAGAGGTTTTTGGTGGCTACAGAGGCTTGCGGCGGCGGAACTCCCGATCTATCTTGATTTCTGATGGTTTTAGGGTACGTAGGTATATATAGGTGAAAGAAGTCGGTCGGGAGGTGCTCGAGGGATCCATGAGACAGGGGGCCGCGCCCTGTAGGGGGGCGCCCCCCCTATCTCTTGGGCTCCTCGAGGGTCATCTGACTTGATCTCCAAGCCTCCAGGATGATATTCTTCCAAAAAAACACGATGCCGAAGGTTTCATTCTGTTTGGACTCCGTTTGATATTCCTTTTCTTCGAAATACTGAAACAGACAATAAAACAACAATATGGGCTGGGCCTCCGGTTAGTGGATTAGTCCCGAAAATAATATAAATATGTAAAATAAAGCCCATAAACATCCAAAACGGGTAATATAATAGCATGGAACAATCAAAAATTATAGATACGTTGGAGACGTATCAAGCATCCCCAGGCTTAATTCCTGCTCGTCCTCGAGTAGGTAAATGATAAAAACAGAATTTTTGATGTGGAATGCAACCTAGCATAATTCTCAATGTAATTTTCTTTATTGTGGCACGAAGATCCAAATGAATACAAAATAAAAGTTCATATTGATAAAAGAAATAGTAATACTTCAAGCATACTAATCAAAGTAATCATGTCTTCTCAAAATAACATGGCCAAAGAAAGTTATCCCTACAAAATCATATAGTCTGGCTGTTGCTCTATCTTCATCAGACAAAGTATTTAATCATGCACAACCCCGATGACAAGCCAAGCAATTGTTTCATACTTTAATAATCTCAAACTCTTTCAACTTTCACGCAATACATGAGCGTGAGCCATGGACATAGCACTAAATGTGGAATAGAATGGTGGTTGTGGAGAAGACAAAAAAGGAGAATGTCGGGGATATACCCTGTGGCGTAAACCAGCCGGAAGTATAAACCGGCCGGACTGGATGACTCACTGGTAACCCGCCCGGAGCTTGGCGGATCACCGGCTACCCGCCCGGTCTTGGCGGTTCATTAGTAACCCGGCGGGCGGGTCAGATGGATGACGAGGCCCATGGCCCAGAAGGCCGGTTCATACTATGGTGGGCTGGTTTAAGAGGAAAGGCATGAGGAATATTTACCTTACAAGGAGTTAAGACCAGGGCTTGTATCCGGTTTGTATTAGAGATAGACTAGTCCTAATCCTAATAGGACTCCACATGTAACTCGCCCCTTCAACATATATAAGGAGGGGCAGGGCTCCCCAAAGGGGGACAGACAACAATCAATAATCTCTAGGGCTAGACACAAAGAGGAGAGCCAGTTTATGGCGACTCCCTCGTGATGATAATGAGACCTAGCCTCAAACAGCATGTAGGGTTTTTACCGGATGATGTTTCCCGGGGACCGAAGCTGTCTAAATCCTCGTCTTGTGTGTTGATCCACCCTGCGTCTCTCATCCCACTCAACCCCTCTCAAGCTACCACATAGATGCATTGGCCTCGCGACTAAGTCCTTACACGAGGACATCTGCCGTGACAAATCTATGACAGTTGGCGCCCACCGTGGGGCCTGCGCACGGTGGTGTTGAGTTCTTGGAGGGATCTAATTCCGGAATCAAGAAGCTCGCGATTGATCAGATGAAAAAAGAATCGGCGTGGAGCAACCACGCAGAAGAGCCGGCAAATTTTTGTTGGAAGATCAGAATTATGGTTAAGGCTTTGGGAACCGGCGGATACGAGATTTGTAAAGATGTTAGGGTTTGCGTGCGGCGCCTCACGGGTTGCACGGCGGCCCACCGAATCCGAGCACAGGTCGTTTTTGCCCGCTGCAGACGGACCGGACAAGATGTATTACACTATCCGTGTCATATGCCTACTCTGTTTTTCGCGTCTACATCAGTACGGATTGATGTTTAACCCAGCCACAGTGATCCAAGGAATTAAACAATTATTACATGGCGGGGCTACCGATGATTGAGGGAAAGCTGCTCCCGTTTGGAATATACTATTATGGTTCTATTCGGGCAAGGTTCAGAATTCGTTTTTTAATCATTGCTTTGACTAAACCAGCAACTAGTATTATTACGTGAAGCTACTACATAGTAGTATTGGTTCAGGTTTTTCAATTAGCAAGGGGAACGGCTTCGACCCAAATTCAAGATTTAGTCACGACCTGGATTCTGCTTCATGGCTGAGTCGCCCACACCGATCAAACCGCCGTCAGGATTGCCAAACCATCGGGATGGTCAAAATTTGGTTGCATATACACTGTTATGTTGTTTATAAATCCAGAAAGATCAACTCATAGCCTTGGTGTTCAAACCTTAGTGTGGAAAAAGTAATCTACCCGCTGATCCATCAGCACGGGAAAATAGAGCTAATGGTCAGCGACTATCTGATCACGAAGGAAAGAAGGCGACAACTTGGAGGAGGATACAGACGTGAGCAAATTCATTCAGCCACGACTCGGAAGCAGACGTCTCCGCGGACTTGGGCTTGATCGTTGACTCGCCTCCGCCTCTGCCGCAAGCTGCTGGCCGCAACAGCCGCGCCAAGCTGGTCTCGGCCTGTGCCTCGCCCGCAAGTCTGCTCACGAGCCACCACTGCGCCGGCATCTCACCTCACCCGCGGCTGTGCCACATCGCCCGTGAACCGCCAAAGATTATATTGAGCCGCCTCTGATGCGGCATACAGATCATCAGTCACTCGCAAAACATCAGGACAATTGTTTATGTCATTATACCACGGATGCACGTTTGGCTGTGCCGCGCAGCTTCACGGACACGCGTATCGCGGTCCGGTTTACATCAATGCACCGGCCGACTCGCCCGTCCGCACCGCCTTGCAAATGTGATGGACAACTCGCCATGTCGCGGCCGAGTCACCCGTCCGCACCGGTTTACCACGCTGTGGCTGGTTCACCCGTGAGCGATTTCAACTTCATCTAGCGATCATCAATTTCATGGCGGATTATTTTCGGCCTGGCACATCAGGTGATATTCATCTAAAATATATTTTATTGGCACATATTATTTTTGTCAAAGAGCAGCTTATCTTTGCCTTGGTCTGCAATATTGTTGATGCAAGACAGTTGTTCACTACATCAAAATGGCATGGTTAACTCGCCCATCCGCGCCGGTTTACAATGTCGCGGCCGACTCATCTGTCGGAGCCACCACTGATGATGCGGTCGTCTCTGCTGTCCGTCTCTCGCGGCCTGGTCTACATCGACATACCGGGCCGCACCATCTGCATGAGCTGTTTATTGGATATGAGCAAGTCACAACTTGGGTAGCCCGGTTTTCTTTCAAAATAGAGGCAAATTATCATATACTGTCAACCGCCGTCTGCACTGGGTGGTTCGATGGACAGGTGCACAAGTCGCCGCCACTACAGTTTGGTTAACTTCAAATCACTAGTTGGAAGGAACCATTGGCCGAGTTGCTGACACGGCTCATATGGGATCATTTACAAACCGCCGCAGTCACCCCAACCCTCTGTGGATTCACATCGTACTATCAACACCAATGATATACAACTTATGCCGGTTTACATCATGGTCACATATGGAAAGTCTCAAGCCAACTCCTCGAGTCACCTTTGAGACTCGGGGGCTACAATGACATGACTCAGCAAATCTTGCCAGTTTTCAGCAAATTTAAGAACCCCGGGGCGATGAAGGGAAAGATAACCCGGTCCAGGAGGCTACTATTATTTGAAGGCCGTCAGAAAATTTCCGGCTTAGAAAGTATATGACAGTTACAAAATCCCGGCTCAATGAAGAAGTTCCGGATCATCAGAAAGGATTCCGGTTTACAATCCGGTTCAAGGGAAGTCAGTCTCACGGAAGCTCTCAAATATCCGGTTTACAATCCGGTTCAAGGGAAATTTGTCTCGCAAGAAGCTTTGAAGCTCTCAAATCCGGTTTAACAATGTCCGGTTCAAAAAGGAATTAATTTCTCGCAAGTTCGAGTTGAAAGGCCGTCAGAAAATTTCCGGCTGAAAATGAAGATTCCGATTTGCAATCCTGTTTAAGGGACGTCTGTTCTCCCACAAAGCTTTGAAGCTCTCACTATCCGGTTCAAGATCCCGGTTCAAGAAGAATTTATCTCTTGCAAAAAAGTTAAAAATTACCGAAGAGGACCTGCTGCCATGATGCGCGGTTCAAACATGGGTATCCTGCCTTATTGGCCTAACATATTATTGATCACATGGGGGCTTCTGCTTCATAAAGCGGGGTCTCTGTCTTTCTCATCATGCGTGGTTACACGGAGGTTCTGTCTTAAAGCGGCCTCTGGTTTACCCCTTGACATTTGCTTTTTATATATCACTGGGGGCCTTGGTCGTGTCCGAACCAACGCGGCACCCTTTGATAGGCGATAGCCACCAGATCATTTGGGGACATGGTCAAGTCTGAACCAGTCACGCCTCTTGGTCGGCCTAAGGCCACAAAATCACTTGGGGGCATGGTCGAACCCGAACCATTGCCACGCCTCTTGATCTGGCATATATGCCACGAATCATTTGGGGACCTGGCTGACTTGAACCATTGTCACACCTATTGGGGGCTTGGTCCTGTCCGACCACGGTAATACCATCTAATCAGCTCAGTATAGCATGTCTTTTGCAAATGGTTTTATCATTGCCTTTGCTTGAAATTTTCTTTAATAAATTTTCCTTCTTTGTTGCGTTCTTAAACCGACAAAATTCGCAGACCGGTTCGACTGTCAATTGACGAAACACGGTCAATCTTTAATCCGGAGACAATTTGCCCGGTTTGATTTTTTGATTTTATGTTACCATCTTATTATAGAGCAAACCGGTGTTCATTAACCCGGTTTGACTTTCAAATTACAAGTTGTCAGTACATGATCAAGTTATAGTCCGGAGACTATCAGCCCGGTCTGGTTTGACTACGAGTCGCCAGTATTATATATGGTTAAAATGGTGTTTATCACAACCCGGTATGGTTTATCATAAACCGGCACAGTATGAAAGGAGTTATCATTACTCAAGATTGGGATTATCATCCTTACTACAAAAAGTTGGTAAAGCCAACAATGTGATTCAATGTCACAGGTATGATATATTTCATATTTGATTATTCTTAAGTGCAGCCTTGGTTATAAACCTGGGTTATATGTTGGGCATTATGACCCGTCCGGCGGTAAGCCGCCAGGACACTTTAAACTTGTTGTATGCAGAGACAGGTTGAATAAAGCATGATGATAAATTATCCGGTGTTTATTAAACCGGCCTGGCTTTAAGATGATAAGTCGCCAGTATATGATGGGAAATTATCCGGAGTTTATTAAACCGGCCTGGCTTTGGACTATACGTCGCCAGTATATATTTGGATTGCGCCATTGGAATCATGCGCTTATAAATGATTGGGTTATATTATTCAAATAGCCAAATTTGGCTGAATTTTCATTATGATATTGGATGAATTTTTCATACCGGATTATATTATCTTGAATAGCCAACATGGCTGGATTTTTATGGTTATTGGTAACATGTTCAGTTTTTACTAGTGACTGGGATGAACAACATGGATTTCTTCAAAAGTGGTAGTATTGATATTGAAGCAAGTCTTAAACCATAACTTTGTTTTGTTCAAGACTTGGGGGCTACAGGTAATATGGATATAAGGGAGAAGTATCTTCCAAATTTTCAGTTTGGAGTAAACCAGATTAAACCGGCGTTGGGAACAATCATGACCCGGAATTATCAGTTTTTATAACCAGACAATGGTGGTGATCATAAACCGGCAAGTTCTATATTTTCAAACCGGCTGATATCAGTTGAATATTTGAAGACCAATATTTTTGTCAAATCAAGAGCATTGAAGGCCGATTCAAATGGATTATTTATTCTCAATATCTTCTGCAAAGCAAATTGAGTATGAAGCTCGCCTATTAAACCGGATTTTCTAGAAGAAGGAAATGACAAGGATGATCAGGTGCCGATTTACAAGAATTTTTAACCTGGAGCATAACCTGTCAAATTTGCTCTTGAGTTTATGTTGCAGATCAGTTTAACATGGATAAATCCAAATTAAACTGGGGGCTAATGTCAGGGATATACCCCGTGGCGTAAACCGGCCGGAAGTATAAACCGGCCGGACTGGATGACTCACTGGTAACCCGCCCGGAGCTTGGCGGATCACCGGCTACCCGCCCGGTCTTGGCGGTTCATTAGTAACCCGGCGGGCGGGTCAGATGGATGACGAGGCCCATGGCCCAGAAGGCTGGTTCATACTATGGTGGGCCGGTTTAAGAGGAAAGGCATGAGGAATATTTACCTTACAAGGAGTTAAGACCAGGGCTTGTATCCGGTTTGTATTAGAGATAGACTAGTCCTAATCCTAATAGGACTCCACATGTAACTCGCCCCTTCAACATATATAAGGAGGGGCAGGGCTCCCCAAAGGGGGACAGACAACAATCAATAATCTCTAGGGCTAGACACAAAGAGGAGAGCCGGTTTACGGCGACTCCCTCGTGATGATAATGAGACCTAGCCTCAAACAGCATGTAGGGTTTTTACCGGATGATGTTTCCCGGGGCCCGAAGCTGTCTAAATCCTCGTCTTGTGTGTTGATCCACCTTGCGTCTCTCATCCCACTCAACCCCTCTCAAGCTACCACATAGATGCGTTGGCCTCGCGACTAAGTCCTTACACGAGGACATCTGCCGTGACAAATCCACGACAGAGAAGATAGTCTCACATCAACTAGGCGTATCAACGGGCTATGGAGATGCCCATTAATAGATATCAATGTGAGTGAGTAGGGATTGCCATGCAACGGATGCACTAGAGCTATAAATATATGAAAGCTCAACAAAAGAAACTAAGTGGGGTGCATCCAACTTGCTTGCTCACGAAGACCTAGGGCACTTTTGAGGAAGCCCATCATTGGAATATACAAGCCAAGTTCTATAATGAAAAATTCCCACTAGTATATGAAAGTGACAACATAGGAGACTCTTTATCATGAAGATCATGCTGCTACTTTGAAGCACAAGTGTGGAAAAAGAGATAGTAGCATTGTCCCTTCTCTCTTTTTCTCTCATTTATTTTTTTCTTCTTTTTTTCTTTTATTTTTTTCTTTGGCCTCCCCTTTTTTTCTTTTTGCCCTTTCTCTCTATTTTTTTCTTTTTGTAAAGTCCGATGTCTCATCCCGACTTGTGGGGCAATCATAGTCTTCATCATCCTTTCCTCACTAGGACAATGCTCTAATAATGAAGATCATCACACTTTTATGGATTTACAACTCAAGAATTATAACTCAAAGCTAGAACAAGATATGACTCTATATGAATGCCTCCGGCGGTGTACCGGGATATGCAACGAATCAAGAGTGACATGTATGAAAATTATGAAGGTGGCCTTGCCACAAATACGATGTCAACTACATGATCATGCAAAGAGCAATATGACAAAAGTAATGCGTGTCATATGAACGGAATGGTGGAAAGTTGCATGGTAATATATCTCGGAATGGCTATGGAAATGCCATAGTAGGTAGGTATGGTGGCTGTTTTGAGGAAGGTATATGTTGGGTGTATGGTACCGGTGAAAGTGGCGCGATACAAGAGAGGCTAGCAATGGTGGAAGGGTGAGGTGCGTATAATCCATGGACTCAACATTAGTCAAAAGAACTCATGTACTTGTTGCAAAAATATAGAAGTCATCAAAAACCAAAGCACTACGTGCATGCTCCTAGGGGGATAGATTGGTAGGAAAAGACCATCGCTCATCCCCGACCGCCACTCATAAGGAAGACAATCAATAAATAAAATTGTGCTCCAACTTCATCACAAAGCGGTTCACCATACGTGCATGCTATGGGAATCACAAACCTCAACACAAGCATTTTTCATAATCACCTCAACTAGCATGACTTTAATATCACTACCTCCATATCTCAAAACAATTATCAAGTATCAAATTGATCATAGCATCCAATTCACTTTCTATGATAGTTTTTATTATACCCAACTTGGATGCTCATCATTCTAGGACCAACTTTGTAACCATATCAAATACCATGCTGTTCTAAAATACTCTCAAAATAATATAAGTGAAGCATGAGAGACAAGCAATTTCTACAAAATATAAACACCGCCGTGCTCTAAAATATATAAGTGATGCACTAGAGCAAATGACAAACTACTCCGAAAGATATAAGTGAAGATCAATGAGTAGTCGAATAATTGTGCAACTATGTGAAGACTCTCTAACATTAAGGAATTTCATATCTTGGTATTGTATTCAAACAGAAAGCAAAACAAAACAAAATGACATTGCAAGGATAGCACAACTCATGTGAAGAAGCAAAAACTTAGGCTCAACCGATACTAACCGATAGTTGTTTGAAGAAGAAAGGTGGGATGCCTACTGGGGCATCCCCAAGCTTAGATGCTTGATACTTATTGAAATATTATCTTGGGGTGCCTTGGGAATCCCCAAGCTTGAACTTTTGTGTCTCCTTAGTTCCTCTCATATCATGGTTTCTCTTTTTATCAAAAGCTTCATCCACACTAAACTCAACAAGAACTTGTGAGATAGGTTAGTATAAACCAATGCAAAACCTTATCATTTTCTACTGTAACAAATCACTAAAATTATTATTATACATTGAATACTAAATGACTCTGCATATTTAATACTTCTATCCTCAAATAGAATCATTAAACAAGCAAAACATATGCAAACAATGCAAACATAACAGCAATCTGCCAAAACAGTACAGTCTGTAAAGAATGCAAGATTCATCAAACTTCCCTAACTCCAAAAATTATGAAATAAAATTCCCACTGTAGTAAATTTATCAGATCTCATTATGCAAAATGTTTAAACATTATACCATTCTCTTACTTTTTTAGGGAATTTTTGCAACAGCGGTAAACTTTCTGTTTTCAAACAGCAACATGTATACTAGCAATATAAGCATGGTAAAGCTATCCTTGACTTTTTTATTGAAAATAAAGATGCAAAACATTATTCTAACTAACAGCAAACAAACACTAACAAAAAAATGATGCTCCAAGCAAAACACATATCATGTGGTGAATAAAAATATAGCTCCAAGTAAAGTTACCGATGAACGAAGACGAAAGAGGGGATGCCATCCGGGGCATCCCCAAGCTTAGGCTCTTGGTTGTCCTTGGATATTACCTTGGGGTGCCTTGGGAATCCCCAAGCTTAGGCTCTTGCCACTCCTTATTCCATAGTCCATCGAATCTTTACCCAAAACTTGAAAACTCCACAACACAAAACTCAACAGAAAACTCGTAAGCTCCGTTAGTATAAGAAAATAAAACCACCACTTAGGTACTGTAATGAACTCATTCTAAATTCATATTGGTGTAATATCTACTGTACTCCAACTTATCTATGGTTCATACCCTTCGATACTACTCATAGATTCATCAAAATAAGCAAACAACACATAGAAAACAGAACTGTCAAAAACAGAATAGTCTGTAGTAATCTGTATCAAACGTATACTTCTGGAACTCCAAAAATTCTACCAAATTAGGATGTCCTAAGAAATTAGTTTACCAATCCAGATCAGAAAGAATCAGATCAGGAGCACGTTTGTGTGAATTATCAAAACTAATATACTGGGTGCAAAAGTTTCTGATTTTCAGCAGGATCAACACAACTATCACCGTAAGCTATCCTAAAAGTCTTACTTGGCACTTTATTGAAACAAAAGATATAAAACATGATTAATACAGTAGCATAATCATGTGAACACACAAAAACAGTAAGGATAAATATTGGGTTGTCTCCCAACAAGCGCTTTTCTTTAATGCCTTTCTAGCTAGGCATGATGATGGCAATGATGCTCACAGAAAAGATAAGAATTGAAACATAACGGGAGTATCATGAAGCATATGACTTGCACATTTAAGCCTAACCCACTTCCTATTGTTGGCAATAAGCCATGTGTGTGTGCATGACGCGTAGGTGCGCGTGTTGTGTGCATGGCGGTGGTATGAGCCCCGGTTGCGTAGTTCATTGGCGTAGTTAGCAGCAGCCGCAGAGGACGCTTTAGAGCGCGTCGTGGGTTGGCCTGGGCGAGCGAGACGTGAGCACTAGAATAGGGGAGGCAGGCTGCATTGTGCGCATTGTTAGCTAGTGGCCTAGATGGCCGGATAGTGCATGCGTGGGTTAGTTGGTTAGTGCGTGAGTGGCACAAAATCTGGGCAGGTTGTTGCTCCGCTGACTGCGTGCGTGGTGGCCGGGGTTAGTGGTGTGCGTGCGTATGTGCTAGACCGGATATAAATTCCCCGTCTCTGTATTGGTTGTGTGAGCCAGTTGTAAGCCATGTAGCCGGGTGATGAGTTTTGTGCTCTAGGAATAGTAACGGGGCTGTGAGTGCAGCCGGGTGAAACTCAGAATTATTGTGCTCCTTCTTCTACCTCCATCCATCCGTAAGAGAGAGCTGCAACAACAATTGGTATCAGAGCTTGGTGTCTTGGGCGTGCTTGCCGTGTCGGAGGCGTGGCGGCGGTGGCGGCGTTCACCGGCGGCTGCGCGGTGAAGCTCTGGGCCGTGTGTCGGTCTATGGAGGTGCGCGGCGCAGCGAGGAGGCCGTGGTGGCCGCGGAGGATGCAGCGTGCGCGGCCGACATCGAGGCATCGGCTGCGGCGCGCGGCGAGCGCGTGGTGACGGCAACGTGTGGCAAGTCCACGGCTGTGCGGTGTGATGTCGTGCGTGCGAAGAGCACGGTGGTCGTGGAGACGAGGAGGTCGCGGAGGACCTGCGTGGTGGCACAGAGGTCGCGGCAGCTCGACGCGACAACCGGGGAGGTGTGTGGCACGGAGCCGCGGCGGCCCTGGTGGACTTGCGCGATGGCACGGCGTGGCGGCATGGAGGTGTTGTGCTGCGGTTGAGGCCGCGGTGGTGCATGGCAATAAGACGCGGCGGCGAGCCGGGCATGACCGGTGCGTGTTATGGGTGCGCACTGGACGAGTCGGGACCGCGGGCGCGCGTACGAGCATGCGATTGACGTTGGGAGGAGGCGTATGTCACCGTGGTGCTCGAGTCTATGCTCGAGTTCGGTACATCCTTTCGGCGTTTGTCACTGGAGGATGCCATAGCGGACGCGGAGGCGGCACGCGGTGAGCGTCTGGTGCTGTCGGGCTCGTCGGGCGCGTCGGATGCGCGCGGGATGTGCAGGACGCACTGGTGCGGTCAGGCTCGTCGGGCACGTCGGATGCATGCGGGACGTGCGGGACGCAGAGGGACGCCAGGCGTGTGTTGCTGGCGGAGAAGGAGCTCGGCGTACGTCGCCGGAGACGTGGCGGAGCACGGTGCGACCGGCGTCAGTGCGCCTGGTCGGGTCCACAGCTTGGGTCACGGTCGTGGCGACAACATTGACATAAACTATTCCGGCGACGGCGAGGTCATGGTTTAGGGGAGAGTGTTGGCAATAAGCCATGTGGGTGTGCATGACGCGTAGGTGCGCGTGTTGTGTGCATCGCGGTGGTATGAGCCCCGGTTGCGTAATTCATTGGCGTAGTTAGCAGCAGCCACAGAGGACGCTTTAGAGCGCGTCGTGGGTTGGCCTGGGCGAGCGAGACGCGAGCGCCAGAATAGGGGAGGCGGGCTGCATTGTGCGCATTGTTAGCTAGTGCCCTAGATGGCCGGATAGTGCATGCGTGGGTTAGTTGGTTAGTGCGTGGGTGGCACAAAATCTGGGCAGGTTGTTGCTCCGGCTGACTGCGTGCGTGATGGCCAGGGTTAGTGGTGTGCGCACGTCTGTGCTAGACCGGATATAAATTCCCCATCTCTGTATTGGTTGTGTGAGCTAGTTGTAAGCCATGTAGTCGGGTGATGAGTTTTGTGCTCTGGGAATAGTAACGGGGCTGTGAGTGCAGCCGGGTGAAACTCAGAATTATTGTGCTCCTTCTTCTACCTCCATCCATCCGTAAGAGAGAGCTGCAACAACTCTATGCATAGGGATTTTGTGAGCAAACAACTTATGGGAACAATAATCAACTAGCATAGGAAGGTAACACAAGCATAAGTTCAAAACTTGAAGCACATAGAGAGGAAACTTGACATTATTGCAATTCCTACAAGCATATGTTCCTCCCTCATAATAATTTTCAGTAGCATCATGAATGAATTCAACAATATAACCAGCACCTAAAGCATTCTTTTCATGATCTACAAGCATAGAAAATTTACTACTCTCCACATAAGCAAATTTCTTCTCATGAATAGTAGTGGGAGCAAACTCAACAAAATAATTATCATGTGAGGCATAATCCAATTGAAAACTAAAATCATGATGACAAGTTTCATGGTTATAATTATTCTTAATAGCATACAAGTCATCACAATAATCATCATAGATAGCAAGTTTGTTCTCATAATCAATTGGAACCTCTTCTGAAATAGTGGAATCATCACTAAATAAAGTTGACACTCTTCCAAATCCACTTTCATGTTCATCACAATAAGATTCAACATCCTCCAAAATAGTGGGATCACTACTTCCTAAAGTTGACACTCTTCCAAACCCACTTTCATCAATATAATCATCATAAATAGGAGGCATGCTTTCATAATAACAACTTTGCGTATCAAAATTTGGGGGACAAAAAATATCATAATCATCAAACATAGCTTCCCCAAGCTTGTGGCTTTGCATATCATTACCATCATGGATATTCAAGGAATTCATACTAACAACATTGCAATCATGCTCATCATTCAAAGATTTAGTACTAAGCATTTTAATGCATTCTTCTTCTAGAACTTGAGCACAATTTTCCTTTCCTTCATACTCTCGAAAGATATTAAAAAGACGAAGAGTATGAGACAACCTTAACTCCATTTTTTTGTTTTCTTTCATAAACTAAACTAGTGATAAAACAAGAAACAAAAAGATTCGAAAGCAAGATCTAAAGGTATACCTTCAAGCACTCACCTCCCCGGCAACGGCGCCAGAAAAGAGCTTAGTTGATGCGGTGTGAGTGAGTGCCCTTTACCTAGCCTCCCCGGCAACTGCGCCAGAAAAGAGCTTGATGTCTACTACACAACCTTCTTCTTGTATACGTTGTTGGGCCTGCAAGTGCACAGGTTTGTAGGACAGTAGAAAATTTCCCTCAAGTGGATGACCTAAGGTTTATCAATCTGTGGGAGGCGTAGGATGAAGATGGTCTCTCTCAAACAACCCTGCAACCAAATAACAAAGAGTCTCTTGTGTCCCCAACACACCCAATACAATGGTAAATTGTATAGGTGCACTAGTTCGGCGAAGAGATGGTGATACAAGTGCAATCTGGATAGTAGATATAGGTTTTTGTAATCTAAAAATACAAAAACAGCAAGGCAACTAATGATAAAAGTGAGCATAAACAGTATTGCTATGATAGGAAACAAGGCCTAGGGTTCATACTTTCATGAGTGCAAGTTCTCTCAACAATAATAACATAGATAGATCATATAAAAAGCCCTCAATATGCAACAAAGAGTCACTCCAAAGCCACTAATAGCGGAGAACAAACGTAGAGATTATGGTAGGGTACGAAACCACCTCAAAGTTATTGTTTCGGATCAATCTATTAAAGAGTTCGTACTAGAATAACACCTTAAGACACAAATCAACCAAAACCCTAATGTCACCTAGATACTCCATTGTCACCTCAAGTATCGGTGGGCATGATTATACGATATGCATCACACAATCTCAGATTCATCTATTCAACCAACACAAAGTACTTCAAAGAGTGCCCCAAAGTTTCTACCGGAGAGTCAAGAACGTGTGCCAACCCCTATGCATAGGTTCATGGGTGGAACCCGCAAGTTGGTTACCAAAACATACATCAAGAGGCACGTCATATGCCATTGTCACCACAGATAAACACGGCAAGACATACATGAAGTGTTCTCAAATAAAGACTCAATCCAATAAGATAACTTCAAAAGGGAAACTCGATTCATCATAAGAGAGTAGAGGGGGAGAAACATCATAAGATCCAACTACAATAGCAAAGCTTGGGATACATCAAGATCGTGCCATAGAGGGAACACGAGAGAGAACATGAGAGAGAGAGAGAGAGAGAGATCAAACACATAGCTACTGGTACATACCCTCAGCCCCGAGGGTGAACTACTCCCTCATCGTCATGGATAGTGCCGGGATGATGAAGATGGCCACCGGTGATGGATTCCCCCTCCGGCAGGGTGCCGGAACGGGCTCCCGAGAGGTTTTTGGTGGCTACAGAGGCTTGCGGCGGCGGAACTCCCGATCTATCTTGATTTCTGATGGTTTTAGGGTACGTAGGTATATATAGTCGAAACAAGTCGGTCGGGAGGTGCTCGATGGGTCCACGAGACAGGGGGTCGTGCCTTGGGGGGGCTATCTCCTGGGCTCCTCGAGGGTCTTCTGACATGATCTCCAAGCCTCCAGGATGATATTCTTCCAAAAAATCACGATGCCAAAGGTTTCATTCCGTTTGGACTCCGTTTGATATTCCTTTTCTTCGAAATACTGAAACAGGCAATAAAACAGCAATATGGGTTGGGCCTCCAGTTAGTGGGTTAGTCCCAAAAATGATATAAATATGTAAAATAAAACCCATAAACATCCAAAAGGGGTAATATAATAGCATGGAACAATCAAAAATTATATATACGTTGGAGACGTATCAATTGAACTCCCACATACGGAGAGATTGGCGTTGGCATGGCAGGACCCGACGAACTAGCATTACTTACATTACCTTGACAAGACTGACATCCCTCTTGAGGAGATCTCGGATGCGGCTTTGCAATGTCAACACGTCAACTGACCCCCAGTCTAGCCTCTTGTTGACCCAGGACGCCAGTTGAGGTGGAGGGCCCGAGCGAAAGGCAGGGGCGGCCACCCGCTTGGTACCTCGGGGAGCTGTGATGTAAAACCACTCCCGCTGCCATAAGTTGGACACCTCTGGGAAGGAACCCTATGGCCATAGGGCGTCGGTGCCTTTGCTTATTATAGCGCCTCCACACTCTGTGTGTCGCCCATCGATCATCTTCGGCTTCACATTGAAGGTCTTGAGCCATAAGCCGAAGTGTGGGGTGATGCGGAGGAAGGCTTCACACACGACGATAAACGACGAGATGTCAAGGATGGAATCTGGAGCTAGATCATGGAAATCTAGCCCGTAATAGAACATGAGCCCTCTAACAAAGGGATCAAGACTAAAGCCTAGCCCTCGGAGGAAGTGGGAAACAAATACGACACTCTCGTTGGGTTCGGGAGTGGGGATGACCTGCCCTTGAGCAGGCAGCCTGTGCGAGATTTCGGCGGTCAAATACCTGGCCTCCCTAAGCTTCTTGATGCCATCCACCAACCTTGAGGGTTGGACCCGGACATGCTGGAAGGTTCAAAGCGCTTAGCCTGAGCCTCGGGTGTTGGAACTCGAGGTGGGGGAAGGGAAGGATCGAGCGTGGGAAGAAAAGGACAGGCCTTGGCCCCTTTATAAAGAGGGTGAATATCAAGCGTCCTCCACGTGGCCATTTGGAACTTGCCTAAAATCAAGGAGTCATACTAACAAGCACGATTGGGTTACCCACACCTGTATTGATGAGAATCCCGTGATAAGGGGAACACGGTCTCTGCTTCGACAAGACGTGCCAATAAAACCGCCTTGTAACACGTGTAGTTGCAGGCTGGGGAAAACGGTTCGTAATGACCAGGCCACAGTGTGATGTCATGCTATGGAAAGTTGTCAGCAGATTAGATTTGAGAAATATTATGCTCTCTACGGTGGTATGTGGAAATTATTTTGCAGAGCTGGACACGATCCTCATGTTCAAGATCTTCTATGGAGTATTCGGAGAAGGAACCCGCCTTGCAATGCCGAAGACAATCTGCACGCCAGACTCATCGTCATTGAAGCCTGGTTCAGGGGCTACTGAGGGAGTCCTGGATTAGGGGGTCCTCGGACAGCCGGACTATATACTTTGGCCGGACTGTTTGACTATGAAGATACAAGACTGAAGACTTCGTCCCGTGTCGGGGTGGGACTCTCCTTTGCATGGAAGGCAAGCTTGGCAATTCGGATATGTAGATCTCCTTCTCTGTAACCGACTCTGTGTAACCCTAGCCCCCTCCGGTGCCTATATAAATCGGAGGGTTTAGTCCGTAGGACAACAACAATCATAATCATAGGCTAGCTTCTATGGTTTAGCCTCTACGATCTCGTGGTAGATCAACTCTTGTAATACTCATATCATCAAGATCAATCAAGCAGGAAGTAGGGTATTACCTCCATCGAGAGGGCCAGAACCTGGGTAAACATTGTGTCCCCCGCCTCCTGTTACCATTAGCCTTAGATGCACAGTTCGAGACCCCCTACCCGAGATCCGCTGGTTTTGTCGCCGACAGCTGCCACAAACACTTCTGAAGCCAATGACCCTATCTTGGCGGAAGATCATGTGTAGACTGAAGCTAATGTTGTGCTTGAAGCCATTGAGAATCCTGAAGCTTCTGTGATGCTGGTCCCCACTGACGGTGTTGTTCCTCCCCCAAGGCCTCACACTATGGAAACGGCTTACAACCATGATGGGGAGTTCGTCATAGTTCGCTGGTCAATCCTGGTTCCTCCCACCGGTCCCGGACCGCAATATGATTATCATGTGCAGCAGCGACCACAAGTACAGAATCCTAAGCCCAGGCTGCCAAGGCTTCCAGGTGCTGCTCCATCACCAGGATCTTTCAGTGTCAACAGCTTCAGAGCACACAACACCTTCTTTGACAGTGATAAGAATCCATACTCGAAGCCAAGGATCTCTTCAAATTGCTTCTGGAGCCATCAACAACGCAGGTATTACTCCTGTGTCCTCTACAATCAAGAGAGAATCTTTCCTCACATGTGTCTTGATTGTGAAGCTATGGTTGGGCTCCCTTGTCTTGAAGAAGCTCTGGGCTGCTTTCGGGATGCTGATACGTCTCCAACGTATCTATAATTTATGAAGTATTCATGCTATTATATTATCCATCTATGATGTTTTATATGCATTTATATGTCATTTTATATGACTTTTGGGACTAACCTACTAACCTAGAGCCCAGTGCCAGTTTCTGTTTTCTCCTTGTTTTTGAGTTTTACAGAAAAGGAATACCAAACGGAGTCCAATTGACGTGCCAATTTTTGAGGATTTTTGAAGGACCAAAATAAGACCATGGAGCATTGGAGTTGGGCCAGAAGAGTCCCGGGCTTCCCACGATAGTGGGGGCACGCCCACCCCCCTAGGGCACGCCCCCCTATCTCGTGGACAGCCCGGAGACCCCCCTGACGTGAAACCAACGCCAAAAATTCCTATAAATATAGAAACCTTCGGGAAATAACCTAGATTGGAAGTTCTGCCGCAACAAGCCTCTGTAGCCACGAGAAATCAATCTAGGCCCTCTCCGGCACCCTGCCGGAGGGGGCCATCATCACCGGAGGCCATGGAGGAGGATCTCGGAGGGGCCATCATTGGCATGAAGGCCAAGGACCAGAGGGGGAAAGCCATGGAGGAGGATGCACAAGGGGGAGAACCTCTCCTCCTCTCTCTTGGTGGCACCGGAGTGCCATCTGGAGGGGAATCATCGCCGCGGTGATCGCCTTCATCACCATCCTCATCTCTTTTACGCGGTCCACTCTCCCGCACCCCGCTGTAACCCTTACTTGAACATGGTGCTTTATACCGCATATTATGATTCAATGATGTGTTGCCATCCTATGATGTTTTGAGTAGATATCTTTTGTCCTTGGGTTGATTGATGGTCTATATTGGTACGAGTTGTATGTTTTATTTTGCTGTTGTCCTATGGTGCTCTCCGTGTCGCGCAAGCATGAGGGATTCCCGCTGTAGGGTGTTGCAATACGTTCATGATTCGCTTATAGTGGGTTGGTGATTGACTAAAACACAAACCCGAGTAAGGGGGTTGTTGCGTATGGGAATAAAGAGGACTTGATGCTTTAATGCTATGGTTGGGTTTTACCTTAATGATCTTTAGTAGTTGCAGACGCTTGCTAGAGTTCCAATCATAAGTGCATATGATCCAAGTAGAGAAAGTATGTTAGCTTATGCCTCTCCCTCATATGAAATTGCAATGACGACTATCGGTCTTGTTAACAATTGCCTAGGACAATTCCGCACACCGATCCATCATTATTCCACACTCACAATTTATATTATTTAGTAATATATTCTAACTTTATGATAACAGCACCTACTTTTATATTTTAGCTCTCCGATATCATACAAAGTTATCCTCTTTATACCCACAACATAGTTTTATTTCTTGTTTCTAGTTGGAAGCAAACGTTCGGTACACGTAGAGTCGTATCAGTGGAAGATAGGGCTTGAGAGAATATTGATCTTACCTTTGGCTCCTTGTGGGTTCGACACTCCATACTTATCACTTCCACCTTTGGGAATTGCTACGATGATTCCCTGCACTTGGGGATTATCAAGCTCTTTTCTGGCGCCGTTGCCGGGGAGCAATAGCATGGGGTTGATATTCTCGTGTGTGCTTGTTTGCTTTCTTCACTAAGTAGATTTTGTTTTTCCTTTTTTTTCTATTTAGTTTTGGGTGAAACATACAAAAAAATTGAAAGAATGAAAATACCAAAAAAATATTTACTTGCCTCTCACGCCTAAAAAAGTTTTTCATAAAGAGAAGTGATTGGAAAGTTATGCATTGAAGAAGTGAGGGTCGACCTTGAGCACTTGTGTTCATGCTCACGGAAACAATGTAGAATTTTTCATGAAAGTTTCTATGTAAATAATTATCCCCTTGTATGTATCCATTGTATTATAAAAATAATGTGCCAAGCTTTGGTTTTAGTATGATAAGATTGCTTGCTTACTATGTGCAGAACAAAAACAGAAACTTTGGCTGTAGTGCATGAATTTACATTTTTTACTGAAAAGTCAAATGGGTATGAAACTTTTTGCACATTACTTATGTACAAATTATTAAAATTTTCAAATTTATTTCATAATTTTTGGAGTTACAGAAGTTTACTAAACTTCCAGATTACTACAGACTGTCCTGTTCTTGACAGATTCTGTTTTTCGTGTGTTGTTTGCTTATTTTGATGCATCTATGGCTAGTATGTAAGGGTATGAACCATAGAGAAGTTGGAATACAGTAAGTTTAACACCAATATAAAAAAATAATGAGATAATTACAGTACCTTAGGGTGGTAGTTTGCTTTATTACACTAACGGATCTCACAAGTTTTTGTTTAAGTTTTTGTGAATGAAGTGTTTGAAGAATGAGGAGTTACCAATGTGAGAAGAATAAAGAGAGAAAAGAGTTCAAGCTTGGAGATTCCCAAGGCACCCCAAGTAAATATTTCAAAGGATACTCAAGCATCTAAGCTTAGGGATGCCCTGGTTGGCATCCCATCTTTCTTCTTCAACAAATATCGGTATACCTCTGTTTTTGTTTTGTTCACATGATTTGTGTCCTTTGTGTTTTTATTTTTCTTTAAGAATCATGCTAGTATGAGATAGCTCTTCATTTATTTATATAATAATTCATTTGCTTCACTTATATCTTTTAAGTATGATCTTATAGAATTGCTCTTTGTGCTTCACTTAAATCGTTTGAGTATGGTTTTATAGAATGCTTCGTGCGCTTCACTTATATATTTTGAGCTTGGATATTGGCTAGTCTATATTAATTGTATAATGCTCTAGAAACTTCACTTATATTTTGGAGTATGAATAATACTATAATTTAAAGTGGGTT
Organism: Triticum aestivum; assembly: GCF_018294505.1. Lineage (NCBI taxonomy): Eukaryota > Viridiplantae > Streptophyta > Magnoliopsida > Poales > Poaceae > Triticum > Triticum aestivum. Next base: position 265,087,028 of record NC_057813.1, read on the forward strand.
TGGAAGAGTGTCAACTTTAGGAATTAGTGATCCCACTATCTTGGAGGGTGTTGAATCTTCTTACGATATTTATGAAAGTGGATTTGGAAGAGTGTCAACTTTAGTTAATATTCCACTATTTAGGAAGAGGTTCCAATTGAGTATGAGAACAAAGTTGCTATCCATGATGCTACTGAAAATTATTATGAGGGAGGAATATGTGCTTGTAGGAGTTGCAATAATATCAAGTTTCCTCTCTATGTGCTTAAAGTTTTGAAGTTATACTTGTTTTGCCTTCCTATGCTAGTTGACTTTTGTTCCTATAAATTGTGTGCTCACAAAATCCTTAGGCATAGGAAGTGAGTTAGATTTAAATGTGCTAGTCATATTCTTCATGAAGCTCTCTTTGTGTTTCAACTCTTTTCTTTTACGCGAGCATCATTGAAATCATCATGCCTAGCTAAAAGGCATTAAAGAAAAGCGCTTGTTGGGAGACAACCCAATATTTACCCTTACTGTTTTTGTGTGTATACATGGTTAAGCTACTGTAGTAATCATGTTTTATAGCTTTTGTTTCAATAAAGTGCCAAGTAAGACCTTTGGGAAGACTTGGGTGAGAGTTAATGTGATCTTGCTGTAAAAACAGAAACTTTGTGCTCACGAAATTAGTTGTCATTTTTTACATAAGAGCGCTTTTGATTTGATTATTTTTGCAGAAGATTGCTAGACAAATTCCTCGCGTCCACCAATTTACTTCATAATTTTTGGAGTACATAAGTATGGTTATTGTTCAGATCATTATAGACTGTTCTGTTTCTGACAGATTCTGTTTTCATTGCATAGTTTGCTTGTTTTCTAGTTTCTATGGCTTATATTTCTCAATAATAAATTGTAGAAATGATATGGTACAGTAGACATTATGTGTAAACAATTATGAACCTTGTCTTTTACAGTACCAAAGTGCATGGTTTACTCTTTATCATATTAACCTATCTCGCGAAGTTCCATTAAGTTTTGTGTGGTTGATGTTTTCAATTTTTGGGTGAGATATCAATAGGAGGAGAATAAGGAGTGGGAAGACCCTAAGCTTGGGGATTCCCAAGGCACCCCAAGGTAATATTCAAGGAAGACTCAAGCGCCTAAGCTTGGGGATGCCCCGGAAGGCATCCCCTCTTTCGTCTTCAAAACTATCGGTATACCTTAATCGGAGCTATATTTTTATTCGCCACATGATAAGTATTTTACTTGGAGCGTCATTTTCTTTTGTTAGTATTAGCTTGCTGTTATTTAGAATAGTGTTTTGCATCTTTATTTTCAATAAAAATGTCAAGGATAGCCTTTACCATGCTTATTTTGCTAGTATACATGTTGCAGTTTGAAAACAGAAAGTTTACCGCTGTTGCAAAAATTCCCTAGAAAAGTCAGAGCATGATATAATGTTGAAACTTTTTGCATAATGAGATCTGATAAATATAATACAGTGGGAATTTTCTCTCATTATTTTTGGAGTTAGGGAATTATTGATACTCTTGCATTCTTTACAGGCTGTACTATTTTGACAGATTGCTGTTATGTTTGCATTGTTTGCATATGTTTGCTTGCTTAATGATTCTATTTGAGGATAGGAGTATTAAATATGCAGAGGCATTTAGTATGCAATGTTGAATAATAATTCTAGTGATTTATTACAGTAGAAAATGATAAGGTTTTGCATTGGTTTATACTAACCTATCTCATGAGTTCTTGTTGAGTTTGGTGTGGATGAAGCTTTTGATAAAAAGAGAAACCATGATATGAGAAGAATTAAGGAGACACAAAAGTTCAAGCTTGGGGATGCCCAAGGCACCCCAAGATAATATTCCAAGAAGTCTCAAGCATCTAAGCTTGGGGATGCCCTGTTAGGCATCCCACCTTTCTTCTTCAACAACTATCGGTTAGTATCGGTTGAACATAAGTTTTTGCTTCTTCACATGAGTTGTGCTATCCTTGCAATGTCATTTTATTTTGTTTTACTTGATGTTTGTATAAAATTATTGGATCTGAAATATTGAATAAAAAAGGAACCCTCCCATGGCTAGTTAATTATTTGACTACTCAGTGCCCTTCACGCATACCTTTTGGAGTAGTTTGTCATTTACTCATGTGCTTCATGTATATCCTATGAGTAAATGGGGGAATGAATTGAATGTCATAAATCTGAATTTTTATATGCTTATAACATGGATAGTAATGGATTCACATATAAAGAGTATGATGCATAAAAGTTGTTGAGAGTTGGCAAACGTAGTTTTGGTCATTGTTGCAATTAATAGGAAGTAATAAGGAAAGAGAGGTTCACATACAAATATATTATCCTGGACATCTTTTATGATTGAGAGCACTCATTAAGTATGACATGCTAAAAGAGTTGACGTTGGACAAGGAAGACAACGTAATGGTTTATGTTTTCTCACATCTCAGTTAAAGTATATTATCATTGACCTTCCAAATATGTTGAGCTTGCCTTTCCCCCTCATGCTAGCCAAATTCCTTGCACCAAGTAGAGATACTATTTTGTGCTTCCAAATATCCTTAAACCCAGTTTTGCCATGAGAGTCCACCATACCTACCTATGGATTGAGTAAGATCCTTCAAGTAAGTTGTCATGTTGCAGGCAATAAAAATTGCTATCTAATTATGTATGACTTATTAGTGCAGAGAAAATAAGCTTTGTACGATCTTGTTGTGGAAGCAATAAAAGCGACGAACTGCATAATAATGGTCCACATACAAGGGGCAATATAAAGTGACGTTCTTTTTCTGCATCCAACCCTAAACGCACATGACAACCTCTGCTTCCCTTTGCGAAGGGCCTATCTTTTACTTTATGTTTTTACTTTATGCTTGAGTCAAGGTGATCCTCACCTTTCCCTTTTTCATTTTATCCTTTGGCAAGCCCCTCGTGTTTGAAAGATCATGATATATATATATCCAATTGGATGTAAGTTAGCATGAGCTATTATTGTTGACATCACCTAAAGGTGAATACGTTGGGAGGCAACACAATAAGCCCCTATCTTTCTCAGTGTCCGGCTAAAACTTCATAACCACAAGTATTGCATGAGTGTTAGCAAATGTAGAAGACTATATGATAGTTGAGTATGTGGACTTGCTGAAAAGCTCTATTCTTGACTCTTTCTGATGTTATGATAAATTGCAATTGCTTCAATGACTAAGATTATAGTTTGTTAGTTCTCAATGAAGTTTCTGAACCATACTTGACATTGTGAATAGATTGTTACTTGATCATGAAAAGTTTTATGTGATAAGCTACTATTATGACACATAATGATGCTAGATAAGGTGACTGAAATTATCTTTGATCAAACTTGTGCACCTGCTAGCATTCACACTTCATAAATTATTTATTTTATCATTTACCTACTCGAGGACGAGCAGGAATTAAGCTTGGGGATGCTGATACGTCTCCAACGTATCTATAATTTATGAAGTATTCATGCTATTATATTATCCGTCTATGATGTTTTATATGCATTTATATGTCATTTTATATGATTTTTGGGACTAAACTATTAACCTAGAGCCGAGTGCCAGTTTCTGTTTTCTCCTTGTTTTGAGTTTTACAGAAAAGGAATACCAAATGGAGTCCAATTGACGTGCCAATTTTTGAGGATTTTTTATGGACCAAAATAAGACCACGGAGCATTGGAGTTGGGCCAGAAGAGTCCCGGGCTGCCCACGAGAGTGGGGGCGTGCCCACCCCCCTAGGGCGCGCCCCCCCTATCTCGTGGACAGCTCGGAGACCCCCTGACATGAAACCAACACCAAAAATTCCTATAAATACACAAACCTTCGGGAAATAACCTAGATCGGAAGTTCCGCCGCCGCAAGCCTCTATAGCCACGAGAAATCAATCTAGGCCCTCTCTGGCACCCTGCCGGAGGGGGCCATCATCACCGGAGGCCATGGAGGAGGATCTCAGAGGGGCCATCATCGCCATGAAGGCCAATGACAAGAGGGGGAAAACCATGGAGGAGGAAGCACAAGGGGAAGAACCTCTTCTCCTCTCTCTTGGTGGCACCAGAGTGCCATCGGGAGGGGAATCATCGCCGTGGTGATCGTCTTCATCAACATCACCATCCTCATCTCTTTTACGCGGTCCACTCTCCCGCACCCCGCTGTAATCCCTACTTGAACATGGTGCTTTATACCGCATATTATGATTCAATGATGTGTTGCCATCCTATGATGTTTTGAGTAGATATGTTTTGTCCTTGGGTTGATTGATGGTCTAGATTGGTACGAGTTGTATGTTTTATTTTGGTGCTGTCCTATGGTGCTCTCCGTGTCGCGCAAGCGTGAGGGATTCCCGCTATAGGGTGTTGCAATACGTTCATGATTGGCTTATAGTGGGTTGGTGAGTGACTGAAACACAAAGCCGAGTATGCGGGTTGTTGCGTATGGGAATAAAGAGGACTTGATGCTTTAATGCTATGGTTGGGTTTTACCTTAATGATCTTTAGTAGTTGCGGACACTTGCTAGAGTTCCAATCATAAGTGCATATGATCCAAGTAGAGAAAGTATGTTAGCTTATGCCTCTCCTCATATGAAGTTGCAATGACAACTATCGGTCTTGTTAACAATTGCCTAGGACAATTCCGCACACCGATCCATCATTATTCCACACTCGCTATTTATATTATTTAGTAATATATTCTAACTTTATGATAACATCACCTACTTTTATATTTTAGCTCTCCGATATCATACAAAGTTATCCTCTTTATACCCACAACACAGTTTTATTTCTTGTTTCTAGTTGGAAGCAAACGTTCGGTAAACGTAGAGTCGTATCAGTGGCAGATAGGGCTTGAGAGAATATTGATCTTACCTTTGGCTCCTTGTGGGTTCGACACTCCATACTTATCACTTCCACCTTTGGGAATTGCTACGATGATTCCCTGCACTTGGGGATTATCAGATGCTAGTCTTCTGGAATTTGTCCCATCCAAAGAGCACTGGAATGAAGAGCTTCTGCTGCAGTTCTATGCTACTCTTCACATTCGTGGCTACAACCAGGATCCGAAGACATGGATCCTCGAGTGGATGATAGGTAATGTGCACTGATACGTCCACATATCTATAATTTTTTATTGTTCCATGCTATTATATTATCTGTTTTGGATGTTTAATGGGCTTTACTATACACTTTTATATTATTTTTGGGACTAACCTATTAACCGGAGGCCCAGCCCAAATTGTTGTTTTTTGCCTATTTCAGTGTTTCGCAGAAAAGGAATATCAAACGGAGTCCACACAGAATGAAACCTTCGGGAGAGTTATTTTTGGAACAAACACAATCCAGGAGACTTGGACTGGACGTCAAGAAGCAAACGAGGAAGCCACGAGGCAGGGAGGCGCGCCCTAGGGGGGTGGGCGCCCCCACCCTCGTGGACCCCTCGTGGCTCCCTTGACCGACTTCTTTCGCCTATATATATCCATATACCACGAAAACATCCAAGAGCACAATAGATCGGGAGTTCCGCCGCCGCAAGCCTCTGTAGCCACCAAAAACCAATCGGGACCCTATTCCGGCACCCTGCCAGAGGGGGGATCCCTCACAGGTGGCCATCTTCATCATCCCGGCGCTCTCCATGACGAGGAGGCAGTAGTTCACCCTCGGGGCTAAGGGTATGTACCAGTAGCTATGTGTTTGATCTCTCTCTCATGTTCTTGATTTGGCACGATTTTGATGTATCGCGAGCTTTGCTATTATAGTTGGATCTTATGATGTTTCTCCCCCTCTACTCTCTTGTAATGAATTGAGTTTTCCCTTTGAAGTTATCTTATAGATTGAGTCTTTAAGGATTTGAGAACACTTGATGTATGTCTTGCATGTGCTTATCTATGGTGACAATGGGATATTCACGTGATCTACTTGATGTACGTTTTGGTGATCAACTTGTGGGTTAAGTGACCTTGTGAACTTATGCATAGGGCTTGGCACATGTTTTCGTCTTGACTCTTCGGTAGAAACTTTGGGGCACTCTTTGAAGTACTTTCTGTTGGTTGAATAGATGAATCTGAGATTGTGTGATGCATATCGTATAATCATGCCCACATATACTTGAGGTGACATTGGAGTATCTAGGTGACATTAGGGTTTTGGTTGATTTGTATCTTAAGGTGTTATTCTAGTAGGAACTCTATGATAGATCGAACGGAAAGAATAGCTTCGTGTTATTTTACTACGGACTCTTGAATAGATTGATTAGAAAGGATAACTTTGAGGTGGTTTCGTACCCTACAATAATATCTTCATTTGTTCTCCGCTATTGGTGATTTTGGAGTGACTCTTTGTTGCATGTTGAGGGATTGTTATATGATCCAATTATGTAATTATTATTTGGAGAACTTGCACTAGTGAAAGTATGAACCTTAGGCCTTGTTTCCTAGCATTGCAATACCGTTTACGCTCACTTTTATCATTAGTTACCTTGTTGTTTTTATATTTTCAGATTACAAAATCCTATATATATCATCCATATTGCACTTGTATCACCATCTGTTCCGAACTAGTGCACATATACAATTTGCCATTGTATTGGGTGTGTTGGGGACACAAGAGACTCTTTGTTATTTGGTTACAGGGTTGTTTGAGAGAGACCATCTTTATCCTACGCCTCCCATGGATTGATAAACCTTAGGTCATCCACTTGAGGGAAATTTGCTACTGTCCTACAAACCTCTGCACTTGGAAGCCCAACAACGTCTACAAGAAGAAGGTTGTGTAGTAGACATCAAGCTCTTTTCTGGCGCCGTTGCCAGGGAGGTGAGTGCTTGAAGGTATATCTTTATATCTTACAATTGAATCTTTTTGTTTCCTGCTTTATCTCTAGTTTAGTCTATAAAATAAAATGACAAAAAAATGGAATTGACGGTGCCTCATATGCTTCATCTTTTTAATGTCTTCCGTGAAAATAAGGATTCCGAAAATTGTGCTCAAGTACTAGAAGAAGAATTACATAGAATGCTTGGCATAAAATATGTGAATGATGAGCATGATTGCAATGTTGTTAGTATGAATTTTTTGAATACCCATGATGCTAATGATATGCAAAGCCACAAGCTTGGGGATGCTATGTTTGATGAGTATGATATTTTTTGTCCCCCAAGTTTTGATGAGCAAATTTATTATGATGAAAGCATGCCTCCTATTTATGATGATTATTGTGATGATACGTATGCCATAAAGAATACACATAACCATGAAACTTGTTATCATGATTTTAATTTTCAATTGGATTATGCTTCACATGATAGTTATTTGTTGAGTTTGCTCCCACTACTATTCATGAGAAGAAGTTTGCTTATGTGGAGAGTAGTAAAATTTCTATGCAAGTAGATCATGAAAAGAATGCTTTAGGTGCTGGTTATATGGTTTAATTCATTCATGATGCTACTGAATATTATTATGAGAGAGGATCATATGCTTCTACATATTGCAATGATATCAAGTTTCCTCTCTATATGCTTAAAGTTTTAAAGTTATGCTTGTTTTGCCTTCCTATGCTAGTTGATTATTGTTCCCATAAGTTGTTTGATCACAAAATCCCTATGCATAGGAAGTGGGTTAGACTTAAATGTGTTAGTAATATTCTTCAAGATGCTCTTTTTCTGTTTCAATTCTCATCTTTTATGCGAGCATCATTGAAATCATCATGCCTAGCTAAAAGGCATTAAAGAAAAGAGCTTCTTGGGAGACAACCCAATATTTACCTTTACTGTTTTTTGTGTTCACATGATTATGCTACTGTAGTAATCATTTTTTATAGCTTTTGTTTGAACAAAGTGCCAAGTAAGACCTTTAGGATAGCTTACGGTGATAGTTGTGTTGATCCTGCTGAGAAATCAGAAACTTTTGCACCCAGTACATTAGTTTTGATAATTCACAGTAACGTGCTTTTGATCTGATTCTTTCTTGTCTGGATTGGTACACAAATTTCTCAGGTTTGTCTAAATTGGTATAATTTTTGGAGTTACATAAGTATTCGAGAGTTACAGATTACTACAGACTGTTCTATTTTGACAGATTTTGTTTTCTATGTGTTGTTTGCTTATTTTGATGAATCTATGAGTAGTATTTGAGGGTATGAACCATAGAGAAGTTGGAATAAAGTATATTTTACACCGATATGAATTTATAATGAGTTCACAACAATACCTAAGTTGTGATTTATTTTCTTATACTAACGGAGCTTACGAGTTTTCTATTGAGTTTTGTGTTGTGAAGGTTTCAAGTTTTGGGTAAAGATTTGATGTACTATGGAATAAGGAGTGGCAAGAGCCTAATCTTGGGGATGCCCAAGGCACACCAAGGTAATATTCAAGGACAACCAAGAGCCTAAGCTTGGGGATGCCCCGGAAGACATCCCCTCTTTCGTCTTCGTTGATCGGTAACTTTACTTGGAGCTATATTTTTATTCACCACATGATATGTGTTTTGCTTAGAGCGTGATTTTCTAGTGTTAGTATTTGATTGCTGTTATTTAGAATAATGTTTTGAATCTTTATTTTCAATAAAAATGTCAAGGATAGCCTTTACCGTGCTTATTTTGCAAGTATACATGTTGCTGTTTCAAAACAGAAAATTTACCGTTGTTGCAAAAATTCCATAGAAAAGTCAGAAAATGATAAAATGTTGAAACTTTTTGCATATTGAGCTCTGATAAATCTTCTACAGTGTGGCGGACTTTCATAATTTTGGGAGTTAGGGAAGTATGATGAATCTTGCATTCTTTACAGACTGTACTGTTTTGGCAGATTGCTGTTATGTTTGCATTGTTTGCATATGTTTGCTTGTTTAATGATTCTATTTGAGGATAGGAGTATTAAATATGCAGAGACGTTTAGTATGCAATGTTGAATAATAATTTTTGTGATTTGTTACAGTAGAAAATGATAAGGTTTTTGCATTGGTTTATACTAAGTTATCTCATGAGTTCTTGTTGAGTTTGGTGTGGATGAAGATTTCGAGATTTAGGAAACCGAGATATAAAAGGAATTAAGGAGACATAGAAGCTCAAGCTTGGGGATACCCAAGGCACACCAAGATAATAGTTCAAGAAGTCTCAAGCATCCAAGCTTGGGGATGCCCTGGTAGGCATCCCACCTTTCTTCTTCAACAATTATCGGTTAGTATCAATTGAACCTAAGTTTTTGCTTCTTCACATGATGTGTGCTATCCTTGAAATGTAATTTTGTTTTGTTTTGCTTGCTATTTGAATAAAATACCAAGATCTGAAATTCTTAAATGTTAGAGAGTCTTCACATGGTTGCACAATTATTCGACTGCTCATTGATCTTCACTTATACCTTTTGGAGTAGTTTCTCATTTGCTCTAATGCTTCACTTATATTATTTTGAGAGTCTAGAACAGCATGGTAACATGCTTGGGTTATAAACTAGTCCTAATATGATGGGCATCCAAGATGGGTATAATAAAAACTTTCATATAAAGTGCATTGAATACTATGAGAAGTTTGATACTTGATAATTGTTTTGAGATATAAAGGTGGTAATGTTAGAGTCATGCTAGTTGGGTAATTATGAAATTGAGAAATACTTGTGTTAAAGTTGGCAAGTCCCGTATATGCACGTATGGTGAATGTTGTGTGACAAATTTGAAGCATGGGGTGTTCTTTGATTGCCTTCCTTATGAGTGGAGATCGGGATCGCGCGATGGTCAACTCCTACTAACCCTTCCCCTAGGAGCATGTGTAGTAGTACTTTGCTTCAAGGGCTAATAAAATTTTGCAATAAGTATATGAGTTCTTTATGACTAATGTGAGTCCATGGATTATACGCACTCTTACCCTTCCACAATTTGCTAGCCTCTACGGTACCATGCATTGCCCTTTCTCACCTTGAGAGTTGGTGCAAACTTCGCCGGTGCATCTAAACCCCGTGATACGATACGCTCTATCACACATAAACCTCCTTATATCTTCCTCAAAACAGCCACCATACCTACCTATTATAGCATTTCCATAGCCATTCCGAGATATATTGCCATGCAACTTTCCACCGTTCCATTTATTATGACACGCTCCATCATTGTCATATTGCTTTTGCATGATTATTTAGTTGACATTGTATTTGTGGCAAAGCCACCTTTATAATTCTTTCATACATGTCGCTCTTGATTCATAGCATATCCGGTACACTGCCGGAGGCATTCACATAGAGTCATATTTTGTTCTAAGTATTGAGTTGTAATTCTTGAGTTGTAAATAAATAAAAGTGTCATGATTGAGGGAGTCCTAGATTAGGGGGTCCTCGGACAGCCGGACTATATACTTTGGCCGGACTATTGGACTATGAAGATACAAGATTGAAGACTTCGTCCCGTGTCCGGGTGGGACTCTCCTTTGCGTGGAAGGCAAGCTTCGCAATTCGGATATGTAGATCTCCTTCTCTATAGCCAACTCTATGTAACCCCTAGCCCCCTCCGGTATCTATATAAATCGGAGGGTTTAGTCTGTAGGACAACAGACAATCATAATCATAGGCTAGCTTCTAGGGTTTAGCCTCTACGATCTCGTGGTAGATCAACTCTTGTAATACTCATATCATCAAGATCAATCAAGCAGGAAGTAGGGTATTACCTCCATCAAGAGGGCCCGAACCTGGGTAAACATCATGTCCCCCACCTCCTGCTACCATTAGCCTTAGACGCACAGTCCGGGGACCCTACCCAAGATCCGTCGGTTTTGACACCGACATTGGTGCTTTCATTGAGAGTTCCACTATGTCGTCATGATAAGGCTTGATGGCTCCTTCAATCATCTTCAATGATGCGGTCCAGGGTGAGGTTTTCCTCCCCAGACAGATCTTCGTATTCGGCGGCTTCGTACTGCGAGCCAACTCGCTTGGCCATCTGGAGCAGATCGATAGCTACGCCCCTGGCCATCAGGTCAGATTTGGAAGCTCAAACTACACTGCCAACATCCGCGGAGACTTGATCTTCGACGGATTCGAGCCCATGTCAGGTGCGCCGGATTGTCACGATGAGCATGACCTAGATCTGCCATCGGACAGCGTTCGGGAGATCACACCTGCGGCTGCCCCGGCCTTTAATCCGGAGCAGATCATGCCATCCGAGGACGGGTGGATGGACCCCGCCAAGGAGGCCGCACCCTCAGCGGTGATAGAGCCGAACACTGACCTCCCCTCCTATGAGGCCGGTGTCATCGGACCCTCGGACTCGTCTCCAGCTACAGGCTCAGAACCGCGTGCATCTGTGCCTATCGAATCTGATTGGGCACCGATCATGGAGTTTACCTCCGCGGATATCTTTCAGCACTCGCCCTTGGGCGACGTGCTAAACTCATTGAGGTCTCTCTCCTTATCAGGAGACTCTTGGCCAAACTATGTCCGACTGGAGTGGGAGGCGGACGTCGAAGAAAATCATTTCCCACCCACCACCCACTTAATAGCCACTGTCGATGACTTAACCAACGTGCTTGACTTCAACTCCGAAGACATCGACGGTATGGACGACGATGCAGGAGAAGAACAGGAACCACCGCCCACCAGGCGTTGGACAGCCACCTCATCATATGATATATATATGGTGGACACACCCAAAGAAAGCAATGGTGATGAGGCCACGAAGGATAATCCCTTGGAGAAGCAATCTAAGCACCGGCGTCATCGGCGCCGCTCTAAGCCCCGCCATAGAAAAAATAGCGATACCGGCACAAGAGATGATAGCAATCCGGATGGTGCCAAAGACGAAAATAATCCAGCCCAGCCAGGCTTCGAGCAGGCCGAGCGGGACGATGGGCAAGCTAGCCCTAAGGAACAGGCAACAGATGGAGAATCAGAGGATGACAATTACATGCCCCTCTCCGAAGACGAAGTAAGCCTTGGCGACAAAGAATTCATCGTGCCTGAGGACCCCATCGAGCGGGAGCGTGATACGTCTCCAACGTATCTATAATTTATGTACCACTCATGCTATTTTATTATCTGTTTTGAATGATTACGGGCTTTATTATACACTTTTATATTACTTTGGGACTAACCTACTACCCGGAGGCCCAACCCATATTGTTGTTTTATTGCCTATTTCAGTATTTCAAAGAAAAGGAATATCAAACGGAGTCCAAACGGAATGAAACCTTCGGGAGCGTGATTTTTGGAAAGGATATGATCTGGGGGACTTGGAGTACAAGCCAGGGAAGGTTCGAGGAGGCCAGGAGATAGGAGGGCGCGCCCACCCCCTGGGCGTGCCCCCCTGTCTCGTGGGCTCCTCGAGGCTCCCCTGACCGACTTATTTCGCCTATATATTCCCATATACCCTCAAACCATCGAATACAAAGATAGATCGGGAGTTCCGCTGCCGCAAGCCTCTGTAGCCATCAAAAACCACTCGGGAGCCCGTTCCGGCACCCTGTCAGAGTGGGAGCCCTCACCGGTGGCCATCTTCATCATCCCGGCGCTCTCCATGACGAGGAGGGAGTAGTTCACCCTCGGGGCTGAGGGTATGTACCAGTAGCTATGTGTTTGATCTCTCTCTCTCTCTCTCTCTCTCTCGTGTTCTCTCTATGGCACGATCTTGATGTATCGCGAGCTTTGCTATTATAGTTGGATCTTATGATGTTTCTCCCCCCTCTACTCTCTTGTGATGAATTGAGTTTTCCCTTTTAAGTTATCTTATCGGATTGAGTCCTTAAGGATTTGAGAACACTTGATGTATGCCTTGCCGTGCTTATCTGTGGTGACAATGGGATATCACGTGATCCACTTGATGTATGTTTTGGTGATCAACTTGCGGGTTCCTCCCATGAACCTATGCATACGGGTTGGCACACGTTTTCGTCTTAACTCTCCGATAGAAACTTTGGGGCACTCTTTGAAGTACTTTGTGTTGGTTGAATAGATGAATCTAAGATTGTGTGATGCATATCATATAATCATGCCCACGGATACTTGAGGTGACAATGGAGTATCTAGGTTACATTAGGGTTTTGGTTGATTTGTGTCTTAAGGTGTTATTCTAGTATGAACTCTATGATAGATTGAACGGAAAGAATAGCTTCATGTTATTTTACTACGGACTCTTGAATAGATAGAACAGAAAGGATAACTTTGAGGTGGTTTAGTACCCTACCATAATCTCTTCGTTTGTTCTCCGCTATTAGTGGCTTTGGCATGACTCTTTGTTGCATGTTGAGGGATTGTTATATGATCTATCTATGTTATTATTGTTGAGAGAACTTGCACTAGTGAATGTATGAACCCTATGCCTTGTTTCCTACCATTGCAATACCGTTCACGCTCACTTTTATCATTAGTTACCTTGATGTTTTTATAATTTCAGATTACAAATACCCATATCTACTATCCATATTGCACTTGTATCACCATCTCTTCGCCGAACTAGTGCACCTATACAATTTACCATTGTATTGGGTGTGTTGGGGACATAAGAGACTCTTTGTTATTTGGTTGCATGGCTGTTTAAGAGAGACCATCTTCATCCTATGCCTCCCACGGATTGATAAACCTTATGTCATCCACTTCAGGGAAATTTGCTACTGTCCTACAAACCTGTGCACTTGCAGGCCCAACAACGTCTACAAGAAGAAGGTTGTGTAGTAGACATCAAGCTCTTTTCTGGCACCATTGCCGGGGAGGCTAGGTAAGCGGCACTCACACCCCATCAACTAAGCTCTTTTCTGGCGCCGTTTCCAGGGAGGTGAGTGCTTGAAGGTATATCTTTAGATCTTGCAATCGAATCTTTTTGGTTCTTGTTTTATCACTAGTTTAGTTTATAAAAGAAAAACTACAAAAAAATGGAGTTAAGCTTGTGTCATACGCTTCATCTTTTTAATATCTTTCATGAGTATGATGGAAAGGAAAATTGTGCTCAAGTGTTAGAAGAAGAATGCATTAAAATGCTTGGTACTAAATCTTTGAATGATGAGCATGATTGCAATGTTGTTAGTATGAATTCCTTGAATATCCATGATGCTAATGACATGCAAAGGCACAAGCTTGGGGAAGCTATGTTTGATGGAGATGATATGTTTAGTCCCCCAAGTTTTGATGAGAATATTTATTATGATGAAAGCATGTCTCCTATTTATGATGATTATATTGATGAAAGTGTATTTGGAGAGGTCATGACTTTATTTAGTGATGAATCCACTATTTCGGAAGGGGCTCCAATTGATTATGAGAACAAAGTTGCTATCTATGATGATTATTGTGATGACTTGTATGCTATTAAGTATAATGATAACCATGAAACCTGTCATCATGATTTTAGTTTTCAATTGGATTATGCTTCACATGATAGTTATTTTGTTGAGTTTGCTCCCACCACTATTCCAAATGAGAAGAATTTTGCTTATGTGGAGAGTAGTAAATTTTCTATGCAAGTAGATCATGAAAATAATTCTTTAGGTGCTGGTTATATTGTTGAATTCATTCATGATGCTACTAAAAATTATTATGAGGGAGGAACATATGCTTGTAGAAATTGCAATAATATCAAATTTCCTCTCTATGTGTTGAAAATCTTGAAACTATGCTTGTTTTACCTTCCTATGCTAGTTAATTATTGTTCTCATAGGTTGTTTGCTCACAAAATCCCTATGCATAGGAATAGGGTTAGACTTAAATGTGTTAGTCATATGCTTTATGATGCTCCTGTTATGTTCCAATCCTTATCTTTTATGTGAGCATCATTGTCATCATCATGCCTAGCTAGAAAGGCATTTAAGAAAAGCGCTTGTTGGGAGACAACCCAATATTTATCCTTACTGTTTTTGTGTGTTCACATGATTATGCTACTGTAGTAATCATGTTTTATAGCTTTTGTTTTAATAAAGTGCCAAGTAAGACCTTTAGGATGGCTTACGGTGATAGTTGTGTTGATCCTGCTGAGAATCAGAAACTTTTGCACCCAGTAAATTAGTTTTGTTAATTTACATAAACGTGTTTTTGATCTTATTCTTTTTGATATATATTGGTACACAAATTTCTTATGACTTCCTAATTTGTTGGAATTTTTGGAGTTCCACAAGTGTACGTTTGATGCAGATTACTACAGAGTGTTCTGCTTTTGTCAGATTCTGTTTTCTATGTGTTGTTTGCTTATTTTGATTAATATATGAGTAGTATCAGAGGGTATGAATCATAGATAAGTTGTAATACAGTAGATATTACATCAATATGAATTTAGAATGAGTTCATTACAGTACCTAAGTGGTGGTTTTATTTTCTTATACTAACGGAGCTTACGAGTTTTCTGTTGAGTTTTGTGTTGTGAAGTTTTCAAGTTTTGGGTAAAGATTCGATGGACTATGGAATAACGAGTGGCAATAGCCTAAGATTGAGGATGCCCAAGGCATCCCAAGGTAATATTCAATGATAGCCAAGAGCCTAAGCTTGGGGATGCCCCGGAAGGCATCCCCTCTTTCGTCTTCGTCCATCGGTAACCTTACTTGGAGCTATATTTTTATTCACCACATGATATGTGTTTTGCTTGGAGCATCATTTTCTTTTGTTAGTATTTGCTTGATGTTATTTAGAATAATGTTTTGCATCTATATTTTCAATAAAAATGTCAAGGATAGCCTTTACCATGCTTATTTTGCTAGTATACATGTTGCTGTTTGAAAACAAAAAGTTTACCGCTGTTGCAAAAATTCCCTAGAAAAGTCAGAGAATGATATAATGTTGAAACTTTTTGCATATTGAGATCTGATAAATCTTCTACAGCTCAGTATTTTTCTCATAATTTTTGGAGTTATGGTAGTATGATGAATCTTGCATTCTTTACAGACTATACTGTTTTGGCAGATTGCTGTTATGGTTGCATTGTTTGCATATGTTTGCTTGTTTAATGATTCTATTTGAGGATAGGAGTATTAAATATGCAGAGACATTTAGTATTCAATGTGGAATAATAATTGAAGTAATTTGTTACAGTAGAAAATGATAAGGTTTTGCATTGGTTTATACTAACCTATCTCACAAGTTCTTGTTGAGTTTGGTGTGGATGAAGCTTTCGAGATTTAGGAAACCAACATATAAAAGGAATTAATGAGACACAAGAGCTCAAACTTGGGGATGCCCAAGGCACCCCAAGATAATATTTCAAGAAGTCTCAAGCATCTGATCTTGGGGATGCCCCGGTAGGCATCCCACCTTTCTTCTTCAACAATTATCGGTTAGTATCGGTTGAGCCTAAGTTTTTGCTTCTTCACATGAGTTGTGCTATCCTTCCAATGTCATTTTATTTTGATTTGCTTGCTGTTTGAATAAAATACCAAGATTTGAAATTCTTAAATGAGAGAGAGTCTTCACATAGTTACATAATTAATTAGCTACTCATTGATCTTCACTTATATCTTTTTGGAGTAGTTTGTCATTTACTTGTGTGCTTCACTTATATCCTATGAGTAAATGGTTGAATGAGTTGAATGTCATAAACCTGAAATTATATATGTTTCATTTGCTTATCCCATGGGGAGTAATGACTTCACATCTAAGAAGTAGAGGTTGTAAATTTGTTGAAGGTTAGCAAGCATTATATTGGTCATTTGAACAATTCATGAAAGAATATTGAAGGAAGAGAGATTTCACATATAAATATACTATCTTAGACATCTTTTATAATTGTGAGCACTCATTAAGTATGACATGCTAAAGAGTTGATGTTGGACAAGGAAGACAATGTAATGGGTTATGTTTTCTTACATCTCAGTTAAAGTATATTGTCATGGATCATTCAAACATGTTGAGCTTGCCTTTCCCCCTCTTGCTAGCCAAATTCCTTACACCAAGTAGAGATACTACTTGTGCTTCCAAATATCCTGAAACCCAGTTTTGCCATGAGAGTCCACCATACCTACCTATGGATTGAGTAAGATCCTTCAAGTAAGTTGTCATCGGTGCAAGCAACAAAAATTGCTCTCTAAATATGTATGATCTATTAGTGTGAAGAAAATAAGCTTTATACGATCTTGTTATGGAAGCAATAAAAGCGACGGACTTCATAATAAAGGTCCATATACAAGTGGCAATATAAAGTGACGTTCTTTTGCATTAAGATTTTGTGCATCCAACCATAAAAGTGCATGACAACCTCTGCTTCCCTCTGCGAAGGGCCTATCTTTTACTTTATGTCTTTTACTTTATGCAAGAGTCAAGGTGATCTTCACCTTTCCCTTTTTCATTTTATCCTTTGGCAAGCACCTCGTGTTGGAAAGATCCTGATATATATATATATCCAATTGGATGTAAGTGAGCATGAACTATTATTGTTGACATCACCCAAAGGTGAATACATTGAGAGGCAACACTATAAGCCCCTATCTTTCTTAGTGTCCGACTGAAACTCCATAACCATTAGTATTGCGTGACTGTTAGCAATTGTAGAAGACTATATGATAGTTGAGTATGTGGAGTTTGCTAAATCAAAGCTCTGACATAGACCCTTCCTGAAAATAAGATGAATTGCAATTGTTTGATGACTAAGAATGAAGTTTGCTAGTTTTCAAGAAAGTTTACGGTCTATGCTTTAACATGTGAATTGCTTGTTACTTGTTCGTGAGAAGTTTTATGAGATGAACTACTGTCATGACACATAATCATGCTAGAAAAGGTGATTGAAATTATCATTGATCAAACTTGTGCACCTTCTAGCATTCACACTTCATAAATTCTTTCTTTATCATTTACCTACTCGAGGACGAGTAGGAATTAAGCTTGGGGATGCTGATACATCTCCAACGTATCTATAATTTATGAAGCATTCATGCTATTTTATTATCTGTTTTGAATGATTGCGGGCTTTATTATACACTTTTATATTACTTTTGGGACTAACCTACTAACCGGAGGCCCAGCCCATATTGTTGTTTTATTGCCTGTTTCAGTATTTCAAAGAAAAGGAATATCAAACGGAGTCCAAACGGAATGAAACATTTGGGAGCGTGATTTTTGGAAAGGATATGATCAGGGAGACTTGGAGTACAAGCCAGGGAAGATTCGAGGAGGCCAGGAGATAGGAGGGCGCGCCCACCCCCCTGGGCGCGCCCTCCTGTCTCGTGGGCCCCTCGAGGCTCCCCGGACCGACTTCTTTCACCTATATATTCCTATATACCCTAAAACCATCGAATACGAAGATAAATCGGGAGTTCCGCCGCCGCAAGCCTCTGTAGCCACCAAAAACCTCTCCGGAGCCCGTTCCGGCACCCTGCCGGAGGGGGGATCCCTCACCAGTGGCCATCTTCATCATCCCGGCGCTCTCCATGACGAGGAGGGAGTAGTTCACCCTCGGGGCTGAGGGTATGTACCAGTAGCTATGTGTTTGATCTCTCTCTCTCTCTCTCTCTCTCTCTCTCTCGTGTTCTCTCTATGGCACGATCTTGATGTATCGCGAGCTTTGCTATTATAGTTGGATCTTATGATGTTTCTCCCCCCTCTACTCTCTTGTGACGAATTGAGTTTTCCCTTTGAAGTTATCTTATTTGACTGAGTCTTTAAGGATTTGAGAACACTTGATGTATGTCTTGCGGTGCTTATCTGTGGTGACAATGGGATATCACGTGATCCACTTGATGTATGTTTTGGTGATCAACTTGCGGGTTCCGCCCATGAATCTATGCATAGGGGTTGGCACACGTTTTTGTCTTGAGTCTCTGGTAGAAACTTTGGGGCACTCTTTGATGTACTTTGTGTTGGTTGAATAGATGAATCTAAGATTGTGTGATGCATATCGTATAATCATGCCCACGGATACTTGAGGTGACAATGGAGTATCTAGGTGACATTAGGGTTTTGGTTGATTTGTGTCTTAAGGTGTTATTCTAGTATGAACTCTATGATAGATTGAACGGAAAGAATAGCTTCATGTTATTTTACTACGGACTCTTGCATAGATAGAACAGAAAGGATAACTTTGAGGTGGTTTCGTACCCTACCATAATATCTTCGTTTGTTCTCCGCTATTAGTGGCTTTGGAGTGACTCTTTGTTGCATGTTGAGGGATTGTTATATGATCTATCTATGTTATTATTGTTGAGAGAACTTGCACTAGTGAAAGTATGAACCCTATGCCTTGTTTCCTACCATTGCAATACCGTTTACGCTCACTTTTATCATTAGTTACCTTGCTGTTTTTATAATTTCAGATTACAAATACCCATATCTACTATCCATATTGCACTTGTATCACCATCTCTTGGCCGAACTAGTGCACCTATACAATTTACCATTGTATTGGGTGTGTTTGGGACACAAGAGACTCTTTGTTATTTGGTTGCAGGGTTGTTTGAGAGAGACCATCTTCATCCTACGCCTCCCACGGATTGATAAACCTTAGGTCATCCACTTGACGGAAATTTGCTACTGTCCTACAAACATGTGCACTTGCAGGCCCAACAACGTCTACAAGAAGAAGGTTGTGTAGTAGACATCAGAGCGCTTCAAGCGCCGGCTTATAGCCACTGCAAAAAGGCTGAAGAAGAAGAAGCAGCAGCTTCAAGCTGATCAAGATCTTCTAACTGATAGATGGACCGAGGTCCTGGCAGCCGAGGAATACGGACTCGAGTGCCCAACCAAAACTCACCCAAAGCGCAGGTTCCTACCTCAACTCAAAGAGGAGGCATCAAAACCTACACTACCAGCACGCGATACCGCTGACCGGCCACCCCGTGGCCGAGACAAAGCGGCGTATCAGCCCGAACACCAGCCCGCACCCCGTCGCCAATCAGACAAAAACACTAAGGCCCGGGGCTACACGCAGGACCTGT
The DNA here is from genome assembly GCF_018294505.1 of Triticum aestivum. Classification (NCBI taxonomy): domain Eukaryota; kingdom Viridiplantae; phylum Streptophyta; class Magnoliopsida; order Poales; family Poaceae; genus Triticum; species Triticum aestivum. Next base: position 265,106,843 of record NC_057813.1, read on the forward strand.
GAGACGTATTGGAAAACAAAGCAGGCTAATCAAGATCGATCTACGGATCATGGGGGCGTGCCACAACGCATGATGACGACCGTCACGCCGGATATACTAAAAACAAGTCCGGCCGGGCCGAATACAACAGACCGGACTCATTTGAGTTGCGTCGTGATGTAGCCCGGCATAGAGGTGCCGCACACCCCCTATGCTTCACGGATGAAGTAATGGATCATGAATTCCTAGAAGGGTTTAAACCCGTAAACATTGAATCATATGATGGTACAACAGACCCTGCGGTATGGATCGAAGATTTCCTTCTCCACATTCACATGGCCCGTGGCAATGATCTACATGCCATCAAGTACCTCCCACTAAAACTCAAAGGACCGGCTCGGCATTGGCTAAATAGCATGCCGGCAAACTCCATTGGCAGTTGGGAGAACTTGGAAGATGCATTCCTTGACAACTTCCAGGGCACTTATGTGCGACCACCGGATGCTGATGACTTAAGTCACATAACCCAACAGCCCGGAGAGTCAGCCAGGAAATTCTGGACTCGGTTCCTCGCTAAAAAGAACCAAATTGTCGACTGTCCGGATGCCGAAGCCCTAGCGGCCTTTAAGCATAACATCCGTGACGAGTGGCTCGCCCGACACCTCGGCCAAGAGAAGCCGAAGTCCATGGCAGCCCTCACGACACTCATGACCCGCTTTTGTGCGGGCGAGGACAGCTGGCTGGCTCGTAGCAACAACACATCAAGAAACTCTGGCAATTCAGATGCCAGAGACAACAACGGCAAGCCACGACACAATAGACATAAGCGTCACAATAATGGCGACAATGCCGAAGACACGGCAGTCAATGCCGGATTCAGTGGCTCCAAGTCCGGACAGCGGAAAAGGCCATTCAAAAGAAACAATCCGGGCCCGTCCAGTCTGGACTGCATACTCGATTGCTCGTGTCAAATTCACGGCACCCCCGATAAGCTAGCCAACCACACCAATAGAGAATGCTGGGTGTTCAAACAGGCCGGCAAGTTGAACGCCGAAAACAAGGAAAAGGGTTGCATAGCGATGACGATGAGGAGCCCCGGCCGCCGAACACAGGAGGACAGAAGAAATTTCCTCCCCAGGTGAAAATAGTTAATATGATATACGCAACCCATATTCCCAAGCAGGAATGGAAGCATGCACTAAGGGACGTCTATGCGATGGAGCCAGTTGCCCCAAAGTTCAACCCATGGTCTTCTTGTCCAATCACTTTCGATCGCAGGGACCACCCCACCAGTATCCGTCATGGCGGTTCGGCCGCATTGGTCCTCAACCCCATCATTGACGAATTCCATCTCACACGAGTCCTTATGGACGGTGGCAGCAGCCTGAACCTGCTCTATTAGGATATAGTGTGCAAAATGGGCATCGACCCCTCAAGGATCAAACCTACAAAAACCACCTTTAAAGGTGTCATACCAGGTGTAGAGGCCTATTGCACGGGCTCAATCACACTGGAAGTGGTCTTCGGATCTCCGGACAACTTCCGAAGCGAGGAGTTAATCTTCGATATCGTCCCCTTCCGCAGTGGCTATCACGCACTGCTCGGACGAACCGCATTTGCCAGATTCAATGCGGTACCGCATTATGCATACCTCAAGCTCAAAATGTCAGGACCTCGCGGGCTTATAACATTTAATGGAAACATAGAACGCTCGCTCCGTACGGAGGAGCACATGGTGGCCCTGGCAGCAGAAGTACAAAGCAGCATTCTTAGGCAGACTACCAATTCGGCGATAAAACCCCCGGACACCATCAAGCGAGTTCGGAGTACCCTGCAACAAGATCGTCCGACACATCCAGAGCTCGACTAGCAATTCGTCCTCCGTCCTGGTCCTAGTCAAGTGGCACAATTTGTGTTGCACGTACATAATTACGCACTCAAAATACCATGGGCATAGGCGGAGGCATGGCTATGACATGGTCCACAATGCGGTTCGACCGCCACAGGATCCGTGTATCTTTACACTTTTTTCTTTCAGGACCCTATCTTCGGGAATCTCTTCCGATAGCCCGACTATCGGACCCATAGCGGGACGGACACACCAAGGAGACAAGAAGCTTTGGCATACAAGGGAATCCTCAGGTGGTCTCCGATAACGATCGTTATACCTGTTTTACATACCCGCACGCAGCTCGCTCTTGGTCAGGACGAGTCAAACAGTCCTATTCCGCTTATCGCACTACTTGTACACATACGCCTTGGCGTATTATTCAAATAACAATGGAAAATAATCTATAGTGTTAGCTTACTATTACATTTCTCTATGCTTTTCCTTTACCGTTTATTTATTACAAATTGCACCCGTACATTTTGGTACGTTCAGTTCGCCAAGGGCTTCAGTGTACCCCATAACACGGCAAGAAAAGTTCGAACACTTTCGACAGTGCGGCACCCCGAACTTATAGCATTATATGCATCAGCTCCGAATCATGTCTTGGGTCAATAGTTGGGTTTGTCCAGCTCCCATGTTTTGGTACCTTACGTTCCGCTATATCGGCTAAGGTAGCACAGGGAGAACTACTGCGATTGTTCCCGGTTCTTCCGGACAAGCACCTCAGTAGAGAAAGCCGAAAACTGACTGTCATGATGCGGCGAGAGCTGGTCGCTGTTCGAGAGATCTCAAAGCCTTAATGATTTTTTCCGCTTCAGGTGAGGAATCGGCCCTGTCCAATTTAGGCGTGCATAGCGCCGCAAGTTCGGCCTTCCGAATACTAGGGGCTTCGCCAAAATTTAAAATTGTAGACTTCTATGGCTAAGTGAGAGTGATAAAGCTGTATAGTCTGATTGCCTTGTTCGTTGCGCTAAACACCTCCTTAAAGGACCAAAAAACTTTGATAAAGAGTGTTTAGATTTGTCTTGAACACCCCAGTACTAGTTACATGGGGGCAGAAGCCGATGACTGGCCAACTCTCAAATTTTATAAACGGCCGCACAGAAGGTAATATTTTAAATCAACAAGCGTTACATAGCGCACATGAACTCGTTTTCATATTACAGGATCACATGAGTACATTTATTCGAACATTACATCCTTAGCACATTCATCCGCCACAAGGCGGGCACCCTTCAGGACACCGTCATAATAATTTTCGGGGTGGCGATGCTCCTTGCCCTCCGGCGGCCCCTCTCTCACCAGCTTCTCGGCATCCATCTTCGCCCAGTGCACTTTCGCACGGGCGAAGGCTCTACGCGCACCTTCAATGCAGACTAACCTCTTAATGGCTTCAAGCCGCGGATAGGCATTCACAATCCGCTTTACCAGGACAAAGTAGCTGCTAGGCAGGGGCTCGCCAGGCCACATCCAGACTATGAGATCCTTCATGGCCAGTTTTGTTGCCTTGTGAAGTTCGACCAGTTGCTTCAGCTGGTCGCTCAAAGGCATCGGATGTTCGGCCCCAATATACTGGGACCAGAAAAACTTCTCCATCGAGCTCCCTTCCTTAGCTCGGTAGAACTCTGCGGTATCAGAGACGCTGCACGGTAGATCTACGATTGCTCCTGGAGAGCTCCGAATTTGGGTAAGTAAAAGGAAAGTCTCCTTCACATGCTTGCTTTGCATAACGAATGCCTTACTCGCCGCTATCTTCTTGGCCGCCTGAATCTCCTGAAGGGCCTTCTGGGCTTCGGCCTTGGTGTCTTGCACGCTCTGGTGGGCCTTCGCAAGCTCGAACTCTTGCGTCTTGGAGTCACGCTCCAAGGACTCGAATTTTTTGACGAAGTCCTGGAGCTCTTGCTGGACCTCATTAACCCGAGCCTCCTATTTCTCGCGTTCGGTGCGCTCCTTGGCCGCTTTGTCTTCAGCCTTGGACAGTGCCTTCTTAAGGGCTGCCACTTCGGTTGTGGCCCTTATTAAAATTCATGATGCTTCTATTAGCATCAAAGATTTTTCCTTTATATGACACACGGACGGGGTATCACTTACCTTTGTTCTCCTCGAGCTGCCTCTTCACGAGGCCGAGCTCTTCCTCGGCCCGCCTCAGGTTCTGCTTCAGTCTGTAGACCTCCGCAGTGAGGGCAGCAGCGGCCAGCAGCGACGCCTGCTTATTCACATAGACATAATATGATTAGACTCCTGCGAATGTTATTTGATCCTCTGCTTGGTTTTTCTTACCGACCACCAAACAGAGCATCAGGGGCTACTATCTATATTGTGATATTTTCTCATAATTTAATTACTTACCTCAAAGCCTGTCAGGAGGCTAGCGCAGGCTTCGTTCAATCCACTTTTGGCGGACCGAACCTTCGCAATCACTGTACTCATAAGAGTACGGTGTTCTTCATCAAGGGAAGCGCCCTGAAGCGCTTCCAGCAAGTTGTCCGATGCCTCTGGATGGACAGAGGTCATTGGCACAGGCGGCTCGACCCCCTTAGCGAGGGGCTGCCTGCCTGAATCCGGAACCACTGGAGGTTCCGGCTGGGGGCCAAACTTGCTGCGGCCCCCCTCATCAGAATCCATGGGGGTCTTCCTCCCATGTACCCAGTGTTGGGGATTTCGCCTTGGGGCACCTCCAGAACTGTCTCCCCCTGGCCCGGTATCCTCTAAGACAACACCTCGGTGTCGTCCACGGGCCGGGGGGTGGTGGCCGTCGGGAGTGAGTTGCTGTTCATCGCGATACACTCAAAGACCCATCCGAGGAGGATAAGTCAATGCGGGCTTTGGACGGACTGCACGATCATATTTAACATGATAAGAAGCAATAAAGCTAAACATGCCAGAAGTATTACGGTATCCGGATACTTATGGCTTCGCCAGGGGCTTGTCCCTGGGCAGCCACTCCTCGTCGGTGTAGGCAGCTGTTGTGGAGTGGTCCGGAGGGAGGGTCCTTCCCTTCTTGGACCCTTCGGCCTCCCCATGCGGGGCGGCCTTCCTTTTCTTCTCCCTCTCGGTTTGGGGGGAGGGTATTCCTCTTCCTCCTCCTTGTTTTCGTTGGAGGAGTGCGCCTCGGTGTCTTCGGACGATGAGTCTGACACCACCTTGCGCCGGAGACCTTTCCTGGTCCCCGTGGCCTTCTTCTCCGGCACCTTGTAGGGTGCCGGAAACAACATCTCTGTTAAGAGAGCTATTGTTGGATCTTCTGGTAGTGGATCTGGACAATCGACCCGCTCCGCTATCACTACCCAGTCCTGTTAAATCAGCATGGAGGCTTAGATTCCTCCAACAGACATACTGGGAAAAGCGCATATTGTGAAATACAAGTAGCTTACCGGATTAGCGCGGTGCTTTGTGCTGAGTCCGTGATCCATTGTAAGGGGAGGAGGCACCTCGGCAGCCTTGAATAGCACCTTCTGGACGTCTTTATGCGTCGTGTCAAAGAGCTCGCGCAACATCTGGTGTTCGGCCGGGTCGAACACCCACATATTGAATGCCCGTCTTTGACATGGGAGGATCCGGCGGAAGAGCATGACCTAGACCACATTGAAAAGCTTGATTTTCTTGCTTATCATATTCTTGACGCAGTTCTGGAGTCCGGTCAGCTCCACTGGCTCACCCCAGGGTAAACCCTTCCTTTTCGAGGAGGTAAGCCGCATGGGGATGCCAGATCAAAATTCGGGGGCCGCCGCCCAGTTGGAGTCGCGCGATTCGGTGATATAGAACCACCCCAATTGCCACCCCTTCACGGTATCCACATAGGAGCCTTCCAGCCAGGTGACATTGGGCATCTTGCCCACCATGGTGCCTCCGCACTCCGCTTGCTGGCCGACCACTATCTTCGGCTTCACGTTGAAGATCTTCAGCCACAAGCCAAAGTGGGGCTTGATGCGGAGGAAGGCCTCGCACACAACAATAAACGCCAAGATGTTGAGGATGAAATTGGGGGCCAGATCATGGAAATCTAGCCCATAGTAAAACATGAGCCCGCGGGCAAATGGGTGGAGAGGAAATCCCAGTCCGCGGACGAAGTGGGCAAGAAACACAACCCTCTCGTGGGGTTCCGGAGTAGGGACGATCTGCCCTGCGTCCGGGAGCCGGTGTGCGATGTCTGCGGCCAAGTATCCAGCCTCCCAGAGCTTCGTAATGTCCTCCGTAATGGAGGAGGCCATCCACTTGCCTCCCGCTCCATACATGTTTGGAATGGCTTTACGGAGAAGGTGAGAGCCTGGGCGCTGGAGCTCGAGCGTGCGAGAATGGATGAGCGAAGGAAGAAGAAGGCATGGGTGAAAAGGGGGAATCCCTATCTCTTTATAAAGGCGGTAGAAGATGTGCGCCTCCCCACTTGCCCGTTAAAATCACTTATTCCCCAAGCGCCATGATTGATGGTATGGTTGGGTTACCCATGCCCGTATTGATAAGAATCTCGTGATAAGGGGACACGATCTTTGCTTCGACAAGACGTGCCAAGGAAACCGCCTTGCAATATGTGCAGTAGCTGGTTGACAAAACCGGTTCGAATAATGACCGGGCCGTGGCATGATGTCACGCTGTGAAAAGTTGTCAGCAGATTAGATTTGTGGAATATTGTGCTCTCTACGGCGGTATGTGGAATTTGTTTTGCAGAGCCGGACACGATCCTCGTGTTCAGAATCTTCTATGGAGTATTCGGAGAAGGAACCCGCCTTGCAATGCCGAAGACAATTTGCACGCCGGACTCATCGTCATTGAAGCCTGGTTCAGGGGCTACTAAGGGAGTCCTGGATTAGGGGGTCCTCGGACAACCGGACTATATACTTTGGCCGGACTGTTGGACTATGAAGATACAAGATTGAAGACTCCGTCCCGTGTCCGGGTGGGACTCTCCTTTGCGTGGAAGGCAAGCTTGGCAATTCGGATATGTAGATCTCCTTCTTTGTAACCGACTCTGTCTAACACTAGCCCCCTCCGATGTCTATATAAACCAGAGGGTTTAGTCCGTAGGATAACAGACAATCATAATCATAGGCTAGCTTCTAGGGTTTAGCCTCTACGATCTCGTGGTAGATCAACTCTTGTAATACTCATATCATCAAGATCAATCAAGCAGGAAGTAGGGTATTACCTCCATCGAGAGGGCCCGAACCTAAGTAAACATCGTGTCCCCCGCCTCCTGTTACCATTAGCCTTAGACGCACAGTTCGGGACCCCTACCCGAGATCCGCCGGTTTTGACACCGACAATGATCTCCATTATTAGAGCATTGTCCCAAGTGAGGAAAGGATGATGGAGACTATGATTCCGCAACAAGTCAGGATGAGACTCCGGACTTTATGAAAAACAAAAGAGGCCAAAGAAGCCCAAATAAAAAAAAGAGGCCAAAGAAGCCCACCAAAAAAATAAAAAATGAGAGAAAAAGAGAGAAGGGACAATGTTACTATCCTTTTTCCACACTTGTGCTTCAAAGTAGCACCATGATCTTCATGATAGAGAGTCTCCTATGTTGTCACTTTCATATACTAGTGGGAATTTTTCATTATAGAACTTGGCTTGTATATTCCAATGATGGGCTTCCTCAAAATGCCCTAGGTCTTCGTGAGCAAGCGAGTTGGATGCACACCCACTTAGTTTCTTTTGTTGAGCTTTCATACATTTATAGCTTTAGTGCATCCGTTGCATGGCAATCCCTACTACTCGTATTGACATCAATTGATGGGCATCTCCATAGCCCGTTGATTAGCCGTGTCAATATGATACTATCTCATTTTTTGTCTTCTCCAAACAACCTCCATCATCATATTCTACTCCACCCATAGTGCTATATCCATGGCTTACACTAGTATTACATGAAGGTTGAAAAAGTTGAAGAGCATTAAAAAGTATGAACCAATTGCTTGGCTGCTGTCAGGACCCCGACTCGATGTCACATCGATCTAGCCTGTAACACCTCATATCACTTTGCGGCCTCATGCACGGTATCCCCACGGGTGTCGCCTTACCTTTGCGCGGGACCGTTTGCGCCTTTTGGCTCACGTATATGATAGTGTCGCTAGCATCCATATGATAAGGAGCCCGGGCTGACATGACTAGTCGTAAACCCAAAGTGGCACAGACTTACAGGGACAGGCATCCATGACCCAGCTTCGAACGTGTCGGTCATCAGCAAGTGGGTCCAGGCTGTAGCACTGGGCTAGCAGGACTCCGGTAAACCGGGCTGTAGCGGGCTAACAGGACTCCGGTACTCAATGCGTGACATTTCCCCGAAGGGACAGACACAGGAACAAAGAAGGACACATGCCAGCCAGCCTAAGTGTTCCAGAGCAGTAGCAAGCTACCATGGCTCAGTGGTAACACTAGGAGACATTTCCCGGTAAGAGAGGCTACTAAAGATAAACAACTAGATAGTCAGATCCCACACATACCAAGCATTTCAATCATACACACAATATGCTCGATATGTGCAAATACAACAAGGCATCACAACATGACTCTACGACACAAGTACTTTATTTAAGGCTCAGAGAGCCATACATGACATACACATAGGTACGGGTCACACGACCCAGCATTCAAGTCATACAGTCATACAAACCAGCAGCGGAAGTAACTTGTCTGAGTACAGACAACTAGTAAAATAAAAGAGGCTTGGAAAGCCTAGCTATACTACGTGGTCCTTCACAAGCTCAGGATCACCACCTGGGCCTTAGCCTACTCATTGATGTCAACGTCTACGAAGAACCGATCAGAAGGGGTTGCAGCGTCTTCTGTAAAAATGTAAATTATAGCAACATGAGTACAAAGGTACTCAACAAGACTTACATCAGATCCTACATACATGCACATTATCAAGAAGGGTTGGTGGAGTTGTTGCAGCAAGCCAGCTTTGACTCTTGGCTAGGCTATCCTACGAGACTCCAACTTGAAATGGTTTTGTGCACACGAGTCCACTACTCACCACTTCAATACACCACCGAGGATTCACCTCCGTCTTCCTACGGAAGAGCCATCCTCGGCACTCACACTTATCTTGAGGCTTTTAGTAGTTTCCATTTACTTGTCTATGAACTGTATAGGCAACCAAGTAGTCCTTTACCGCGGACGCGGCTATTCGAATAGATTATGTTAACCCTGCAGGGGTGTACTTCTTCATACATGTTTCCACCACTTAGCGTCTGCACACGACATGTGCTCGGCAGACTTCAAGCGAAAGCCGACGTGGGTGTAGACCACGACCTACCTAAACACCTAAGTCTCCAATCCAGGTTTATCGCCTATCCAGGTTCCATCCGCAGGGAGTCCAGCCGAGGTTTCCCATACGGCCCCGAACGATGTGTACAGGGTTCCGTGACACCTAACGGGTGCCCGGTATTCCCGGCCACGTACCTACCGCATCATAGCCCACCCCTACGGTCAACGCTGTCCACGGCCTCCAGTAGGCTACAAACACCAGAAACTACTTGCAACTCCTGGACAGAGAACTAGGGTGAATAAGAAGTCGAGCGGGGTCATATTTCAGGGCCCAATGCATGGTAGTAGCTGTATCTTAAATCACACATACAGATCTCAGTGCTTAAGGTCGGCTTCAATGAAACAACCCACCATGTACTCCTACATGGCCTCTCATCGATACCTTTACCAAATCGTGTTCACCACATCACTCTCATTACTCACATAATCATTTCACTCTAGCTCATCACCCAGATGAACCAGACCTGACACGACTCTAAGCATAGCAGGCATAGCAAGGTAGGAACAACACATACATATGGCTCAATCAACTCCTACACATGCTAGTGCGTTTCATCTAGTTACTGTGGCAATGACAGGTCATGCAGAGGAAGTGGGTTCAACTACCGTAGCACACAGCAGTTTGAAACGCGTTGTCTTAATGCAGTAGAAGAGAGCAGGAGCGAGAACATGGGATTGTATCGATATGATCAAATAGTTGGTTGCTTGCCTGATGGTTCGATGCACTGATATGGCTCTTCGCTAGGGTAATCACGGTACTCCTCGGAGGCAGAACCTGCCGCAAAGAACACCGATACACAACAATCACCAAACAATGTGCGACAATATGATGCATGCATGAAACATGGCAATATGAGTGTGTTGGGCTAATGCAACTAAAACCAGAAGGGTTTGAACCAATTTGAACCAAAGATTCAAATTTCAAACTCATACATGGCCCTTTAAAGTGTTTTATCTTGTTCTGCAATAATCATCAAGTTTACTTGTTTAATCATGCATGAAAATAGTACAGATGGATAGATTGGATTTTTCTGATCATTTTTCATATATAACTTGTCTGATTTGGATTTACAGATTAAAAGTTATGAATTTTTGAAGTTTAAACTATATTCTGGAATTTCCTATATTAGAATAAATCCAGAAATTAATTTATTGCGTCAGCCATGCGTCAGGATGATGTCAGGGTCAACGGGGATGTCCAGGTCAAACCTGACTGTGGGTCCAGGGTGTCAGGCTAATTAGATTAGTTAAAGTTTAATTAAAACTAAACCTATTTAATTAACAGGGTTGGGCCCCACCTGTCATTGACTCATCGGAGTCAACCAGGGCCCACCCGCGGTCAAACCCAGGTCGGCTGCACCGGCGTTTAGCCACCGGCGAGCCCGACGCGGCGGCGGAAGTGGTTTTGGCCGTTCCGGCAACCAAACGAGTCGCGGAGGCCATCGGAGTGGAGCTGGGGAGGAGCCGCAGCTCTTGGTGGAGTCCATTGAGGTCGGGGTGGCCGGAGTTGGCGCCGGCGACGACTTTGGCGGCCACCGGAGTTCGGCCGAAGGCGAACTTGACGCTAGAGGGGTCGGTGAGGTGCGGGGAGTAGCTGGTTAGGTGCTACGTGACGTGGTGAGCATGATGGACACCAGTTTGTGGCCGGAGGGTGACCGGGAGCACGTCGGCGACGAGCTCCGCGGCGGTGGGTGCGATTGAGCTCCGGGAGGTCACTACACAGCTCGGGAGCAAGAAAAGAAGGGAGGGGAAGATGGCTAAGCTCACGGGGAGTTCGACGAAGCACTTGGTGCGGCCGGGGACGGGCTGGAGCGACGACGGCGTTGAAGGGGATCTCCGGCGACGGCGGTTCAGTCGAGGTCGATGCGGTGGGCTCGGGCCTTGCGAGCGCTCGGGGCTCGGCTTGCTCGAAGGAGAGGAGGGTGGCGGAGCTCCTGGACACGGCGGCACGGTGTGGGGTTGACGGAGGGCGTGGCTACGGCGAGGGGGTGGCGGCGATGGTGTCGGCCATGGCGGGGGAGCGCGAGAGAGAGGAGTTGGGGGAGAATGGAGGTGTCCTGCAGGTTCACGGCACGGCGTGGAGTTCATCCATCCAGCCACGAGGCGAGGAGGTGAAGCAGGGCGACGGCCAGCTGCGTGGCGCACGCTGCGGCCGCCGTCGGGCACCTGCCTGCCTACCTGGCCGGCAAGCAGCTCGCTGGAGTGGCGCTGGGCTGGGCCGGCAGGTGGGCCAGGTGCTGGGTGCCAGGTAAGTTTCCCTGTTACTCCCTGTTTTCTGTTTTTTTAATACTTCTGCAACTTTGTTGAATTATTAAAAATACTTAGGCAACTCCTAAAATCACCAAACTACTCCTGGTCCATAGTTGGATTATTTCCAACATGAAACATTTTAGTTTGGAGATATTTGAGCATTTGAATATTTTATATAATTTTAAATGCCCAAATTCAAATATTTATGATTTAATTCAAAGACCCTAAGATGACCTAGGAAAATGTGCATCACTTTTGGCAGAGGTTCTGAACCAAGACAAAAATGATGGGCATTTTAGAAGGGCATTTCAGGTTCATTGAAAAAGTTTTTAGTAAACCCTAGTTGGTTTCAGAGGGGGCTGGGGGTTCTGTCATCCCCATTTCAGGTTTCTGATGAAAAAAATAGACATGATGTAACACTCTAATGCATGAACTAGCTAGGGTGTGACAACTCACCCCCACCCAAAGGAATCTCGTCCCGAGATTTGGGTTCCTCCGGGAAGAAGGTGGGATACTCGAGTCGAAGACGATCCTCCCTTTCCCAAGTTGCTTCATCCTCAGAATGGTGCGACCATTGAACTTTGAGAAACTTGATATTATGACATCGAGTGGTACGCTCGGCCTGATCGAGGATACGAATGGGGTACTCTCGATACGTGAGATTATCTTGGAGATCAAGCGTTTCGTGGTCCACTCCACGGATAGGATCCGAGAAGCAACGCCTGAGTTGAGAAACGTGGAAGACATCGTGGACTCTGGAGAGATGCGGAGGTAGCTCCAACTGGTAGGCAACTTCTCCTCGTTTAGCGAGAATGCGAAAAGGTCCAATGTAACGAGGAGCCAATTTGCCTTTGATACCGAAACGATGGGTTCCCTTTAGAGGAGTAACCCGAAGGTAAGCCTTCTCGTCAACCTCGAAAGTCATAGCCTTATGTTTTCGGTCATATTGACTCTTTTGACGAGATTGGGCTGTTTTCAACTTTTCACGAACGATGCGAACTTGCTCTTCTGCTTCCTGGATCATATCTGGGCCAAAGAATTGTCTTTCCCCGGTTTCTGACCAGTTAAGGGGTGTTCGACACCGTCGTCCATAGAGAACTTCAAAAGGGGCTTTACCCAAGCTAGATTGATAGCTATTGTTGTAAGCAAATTCGGCAAATGGAAGGCATTTCTCCCAATCCATTCCGAATGAGATAACAGAGGCTCGAAGCATGTCTTCTAGGATCTGGTTGACCCGTTCTACCTGACCACTCGATTGAGGGTGGAAAGCGGTGCTAAAAGAAAGGCGGGTTCCCATAGCATTTTGGAAACTTTCCCAAAATCAAGAGGTGAAAAGACTTCCTCGATCCGAGTTAATTTCCAAAGGTACACCATGGAGAGATACTATTCGGGAGATGTACAGGTCTGCTAACTGACTAGCAGTTATACTCTCACGAACAAGTAAGAAATGGGCCACTTTGGAAAGACGATCGACAACGACGAAGATAGCATTATTCCCTCTCTTGGTCCTGGGAAACCCGGTAATGAAATCCATACCAATTTTATCCCATTTCCATTCAGGAATAGCTAGGGGTTGAAGGGTGCCAGCAGGCCGTTGATGCTCTGCTTTTACACGACGGCAGACGTCGCAATTAGCAATATACTGAGCAATTTCTCTCTTCATCCTAGTCCACCAGAACCTCTGGCGTAGGTCCTGATACATCTTGGTACTACCGGGATGAATGGTGAGAGGAGATTCATGAGCCTCCTTAAGGATCAACTGCCGTAGATGCTGGTTCTTGGGAACCACTAAACGGTTCTCAAAGTACACAACACCATGATCATTTGTGGAGAAACAACTAGCACCTCCGCTAGCAATGTTCTCCTTGATTTTAGATATTCCCTTATCTCGCTTTTGGGCAGCGATAATTTGATCCGTAAGAGTAGGTTTCGCCACCAAGGTGGAAACAAATCCTTGAGGAACAATGTGAAGGTTAAGCTTCCCAAATTCCTCATGGAGAAGCGGTTGACTTTGTTGTAACATCAGGTTGTTACAATAAGATTTACGACTTAGTGCATCAGCCATGACATTGGCTTTCCCTGGGGTGTAAGTTATTCCTAAGTCGAAATCCGTGATCAACTCGACCCAACGTCTTTGCCTGAGATTCAAATCCGGTTGGGTGAAGATGTACTTCAGACTTTGGTGATCAGTGAATATTTCGCAACGATTACCGAGGAGGTAATGTCGCCAGGTTTTAAGTGCATAGACTACAGCTGCAAGCTCTAGATCATGAGTAGGATAATTCTCCTCATGTGGGTGCAATTGCCGTGAAGCGTAAGCAATTACGTGTCGATCTTGCATGAGAATGCAACCTAGTCCTTGTCGCGAGGCGTCGCAGTAGATAACAAAGTCCTTAGAGAAGTCTGGCGGTACCAGTACGGGAGCAGAGGTCAGGCGTCTTTTCAGTTCCTGAAAGCTGTGCTCACATTGTGGAGTCCACTCGAACTTTTTATCTTTCTTGAGGAGTTCGGTTAGAGGTTTAGCAACTTTGGAGAAGTTCTCGACAAAGCGACGACAATAGCTCGCTAGGCCAAGGAAACTCCGAACTTGCTTGACCGATTCAGGTGGAGTCCAATTGAGGACGGCTTGAACTCGCTCAGGGTTAACAGCAATACCTTTACCAGATATTACATGACCCAGATAGGTCACTTCTGACAACCAAAATTCACATTTAGAGAATTTGGCATAAAGGCGATGCTCTCGAAGTTTCTTCAACACTAGCCTTAGATGTTCGGCATGTTCTTCCTCGTTCTTGGAGTAGATGAGTATATCATCGAGGTAAACCACGACGAATTTATCCAAATACTCCATGAAGATTGAGTTCATCAACCGAGAAAAAGTTGCTGGAGCGTTGGTTAAACCGAAGGACATGACGGTGTACTCGTATTGGCCATAACGAGTAACAAAGGCCGTTTTAGGAATGTCCCCGTTCCTGATTTTGATTTGATGGTAGCCCAACCTCAAATCCATTTTGGAGAAGATTGAGGATCCAGCGAGCTGATCATACAGATCGTTGATCCTGGGAAGCGGATATTTGTTCTTGATTGTGACCAAATTGACAGGTCGATAATCTACAACCATCCGGTCCGTACCATCCTTCTTCTTGACGAAGAGGACGGGGCAAGCCCACGGAGATGAACTAGGTCGGATGAAACCCTTTTTCAAGGACTCATCGAGTTGTTTCTTAAGCTCGGCTAGTTCTAGTGGTGCCATCTTATAGGGTCTTCTAGCAATCGGGACGGTTCCTGGAATGAGGTCTATTACGAACTCAACATCCCTGTCGGGTGGAACACCTGGCAATTCCTCTGGGAAGACATCCGGAAAGTCACGGACTACCGGGACGTCCTCAAGGTCTGGCAAAGGGCTGGCGTTAAGAGAATATAACTGTCGCTTGGCTATTCGGGTCAAGACATTGACTATCTTCCCCGAAGGATGGGTGAGTTGAACAGTCCTAGAGAAGCAATCAATTTTGGCATGATGGGCTGACATCCAGTCCATACCCAAGATGATATTAATATCTGAAGATTTAAGAGCTATCAAAGATGCAAGGAAAACAAGTCTGTCGACTTGGATTTCATTTCCATGACTTACCCTGGAGGTTTGCCATCTAGAACTGGGAGTGGAAATTTCCATAGTGGATGGCATGTCACAAAATGCGGTGTTATGCAAGCGAGCATAGTTCTCGGATATAAATGAATGAGATGCTCCTGTATCGAAAAGAACAGATGCCGGGTGGCAATTAACAAGGAGCGTACCGAGAACGACGTTGGGATCCTCTTGAGCTTCTTCGGCAGAGATACAGTTGACATGGCCACGTGTAGCGGTGGCCGGCTTGGCGTGGAACACTTTACCTGTCGGCTTGCCACGGCCAACAGCTTTAGCAGGTTGGTTGGGGTTGGTCTAGGGACACTCGCGCATATAGTGGCCAGATTCCCCACACTTAAAGCAAGTCACGGAACTGGCGCGTGGAGGAGCATTGTTGGTTGGACCACCATAGGGCTTGGCTGGTGCAAACTGTTGAACGGGGCGAGGCGCCTGGAAGGATGGCCTCGGTGTGAACCTGGGTGGCAGGGCAGTGTTAGGCACCCACACGCGGCGCTTCTGAGGACCAGCACCGGATGAGGAACCCACGTCACGGCCATGCTTGCGTGTTGCGTCATAATCATTCTGACCAGTCTCAACACTGATGGCCTTGTTAACAAGCTTCTGAAAAGATGTGCACTCATGCAGACGGAGGTCGCGGCGAAGCTCAGGACTAAGTCCCTTACGGAACCTTGCTTGCTTCTTGGCATCAGTAGAAACTTCCTCAGTTGCATATCGTGCGAGGTTACCGAACTCCCTGCTGTAAGCATCCACAGAGAGTCGGCCTTGAGTGAAACTGCAAAATTCCTCACGTTTACGGTCCATGAGACCCTCCGGAATGTGATGTTCACGGAAAGCCTCGCTGAATTCAGCCCAAGTAGTGACATGGCCCGCTGGGCGCATAGCTCCATAATTCTCCCACCATAGACTAGCGGGCCCTTCAAGATGATATGCAGCAAAGGTGACCTTGTCAGCCTCAGCTACTAGCGCGGAATGCAGTTTGTGAGAAATACTGTGAAGCCAGTCATCAGCGTCGAGAGGCTCGACGGAGTGGTGGAACGTGGGATGGATGTAACTTGATGAAATCACTGAGTGACACCAAGTTATTTCTCTGATGGTGTGCTGTGTTCTGTTCAATACGCTCCAACAAACGGTTGGTCTCCCGCTTGTTTCTCTCGGCTTCCAGCATAACCTCGGCTAGGGAAGGAGGATGAGGCAGATTTGCATTCCTGACTTCACTGCCTTCGGCCTGCTCATGAGGAGCAGGGTTATTGCGCGTGTTGACCATCCTAGGTAAACAAGACAATGATTTAGTCAGAATGATAAGATTCTGACATAGGATACAGAATGTAAGGAATAACTCGGAATGCAAGATGATCATCTGTATGACATGGTAGATACAGAAACTGCTTCTTTTATTCCATCGTCATACACACCATACAAGGTTTAGTACAAGACCAAACAAGGTACTATTACGGTGAAAAGAAGATTACATCTCATCGGAGGCACTCCGAGCTCCTATACATTATTTTTCTACACCTCCGGAAAGCGGTACAAACTAGGTCATATCCCACGAGTCACGCAGGACGATAGACGACACAGCTAGTACGAACTAGTGATACTACCACTTACTCAGACCGATCGGTAGTAGTCCTCGTAGAAGTCACCTCCATAGCCTGGAAGCTCAACATGATCATCCGGGAACAGACGATCTCGCGGAGCTTGTGGACCATAGGGGCTAGGATGAGGTCTTGGACCAACAGACGGTGGCCTGCGGGGACCGCGAGGTGGGGTGATGCCTCCTACATCACGCCAACCCATCACGTCTGGCAGAGCAGATCTCACAGGATAGAGATCGCGCATATCCGAATATCCAGCTTGCACAGCCGGTGCAAACCGAGTCAACGTGGCCCAATGGTCAGCACGGGTATTGAAAAGCTCTAGCCTCAAGGCCCGATTTTCACGGTCCTTATCCTCGAGCATCTCAGCAGTGGTGCGAGTCCATGAATCCTCCTGAGTGGGGTCAGCATAGATAGCCTGGAGATACCCTTGTGCTCCCGGAAGTGATGCTGGCATATACCGGAAATCAGAGTCCCGAAATAGGCCAGTCCTGACTCGCATGATGGTCATCATAGAGTAGGCGGCATCCTGCACAGCCATCTCAATAGTAACCCCGAGTCCATAGGAGCAGTGAAGGGGCTCGGTGGATCCAGGATAAGATGGAAATATCCTGACAGTGCAAAGATACTGGCTTTGGTTAAAGTCTTGAAATTGCTCTTCGACCGTGTACTCAGGATACCAACGGTATCCAGCCTCAGTCATTACCCTGACCAACATGGCAGTATGGCCGGGTACATCTAGGCATCGAGTCAGGCAAACCACTTGATTGAGGTCGCGAGTGGCCATCTGAAAGCACAACCATAATGCAAAGGCATTAGAATTTCTAGCAAAATTTCGACAGCATAACAGCTATAAATGCTCAAAAAGGATTTTGAGACATTTGACAAAGTATTTCATACACACTCAACAACATCATATCAAAGTTCTGAGTCCATCCCAGCAACATAATGTGGTAGTAGAACTGAACTAGGCTTGTATCCATCAAACCTATAAGGTACTACTAATTAGTAACACGTGAACCTGATAGAGAGAAAAGATCCTAATTCCTTAACCCCCGGTGGAAGAATAGACTGACTCAGATCAGAATGTCATAAGATAAAGGAGTAAAAAGAGCCTTACGTTCCAACCCACAAACAATTCCCCTACATATAACTAAAGAATTTCTAGACTCAACATCGACCAATTTGGCTTGGAGAACCTACAGGCAGTCCGGCTCTGATACCAACGCTGTCAGGACCCCGACTCGATGTCACATCGATCTAGCCTGTAACACCTCATATCACTTTGCGGCCTCACGCACGGTATCCCCACGGGTGTCGCCTTACCTTTGCCCGGGACCGTTTGCGCCTTTTGGCTCACGTATATGATAGTGTCGCTAGCATCCATATGATAAGGAGCCCAGGCTGACATGACTAGTCGTAAACCCAAAGTGGCACAGACTTACAGGGACATGCATCCATGACCCAGCTTCGAACGTGTCGGTCATCAGCAAGTGGGTCCGGGCTGTAGCACTGGGCTAGCAGGACTCCGGTAAACCGGGCTGTAGCGGGCTAACAGGACTCCGGTACTCAATGCGTGACATTTCCCCGAAGGGACAAACACAGGAACGAAGAAGGACACATGCCGGCCAGCCTAAGTGTTCCAGAGCAGTAGCAAGCTACCATGGCTCAGTGGTAACACTAGGAGACATTTCCCGGTAAGAGAGGCTACTAAAGATAAACAACTAGATAGTCAGATCCCACACATACCAAGCATTTCAATCATACACACAATATGCTTGATATGTGCAAATACAACAAGGCATCACAACATGACTCTACGACACAAGTACTTTATTTAAGGCTCAGAGAGCCATACATGACATACACATAGGTACGGGTCACACGACCCAGCATTCAAGTCATACAGTCATACAAACCAGCATCGGAAGTAACTTGTCTGAGTACAGACAACTAGTAAAATAAAATAGGCTTGGAAAGCCTAGCTATACTACGTGGTCCTTCACAAGCTCAGGATCACCACCTGGGCCTTAGCCTACTCATTGATGTCAATGTCTACGAAGAACCCATCAGAAGGGGTTGCAGCGTCTTCTGTAAAAATGTAAATTATAGCAACATGAGTACAAAGGTACTCAGCAAGACTTACATCAGATCCTACATACATGCACATTATCAAGAAGGGTTGGTGGAGTTGTTGCAGCAAGCCAGCTTTGACTCTTGGCTAGGCTATCCTACGAGACTCCAACTTGAAATGGTTTTGCGCACACGAGTCCACTACTCACCACTTCAATACACCACCGAGGATTCACCTCCGTCTTCCTACGGAAGAGCCATCCTCGGCACTCACACTTATCTTGAGGCTTTTAGTAGTTTCCATTTACTTGTCTATGAACTGTATAGGCAACCAAGTAGTCCTTTACCGCGGACGCGGCTATTCGAATAGATTATGTTAACCCTGCAGGGGTGTACTTCTTCATACATGTTTCCACCACTTAGCGTCTGCACACGACATGTGCTCGGCAGACTTCAAGCGAAAGCCGACGTGGGTGTAGACCACAACCTACCTAAACACCTAAGTCTCCAATCCAGGTTTATCGCCTATCCAGGTTCCATCCGCAGGGAGTCCGGCCGAGGTTTCCCATACGGCCCCGAACGATGTGTACAGGGTTCCGTGACACCTAACGGGTGCCCGGTATTCCCGGCCACGTACCTACCGCATCACAGCCCACCCCTACGGTCAGCGCTGTCCACGGCCTCCAGTAGGCTACAAACACCAGAAACTACTTGCAACTCCTGGACAGAGAACTAGGGTGAATAAGAAGTCGAGCGGGGTCATATTTCAGGGCCCAATGCATGGTAGTAGTTGTATCTTAAATCACACATACAGATCTCAGTGCTTAAGGTCGGCTTCAATGAAACAACCCACCATGTACTCCTACATGGCCTCTCATCGATACCTTTACCAAATCGTGTTCACCACATCACTCTCATTACTCACATAATCATTTCACTCTAGCTCATCACCCAGATGAACCAGACCTGACACGACTCTAAGCATAGCAGGCATAGCAAGGTAGGAACAACACATACATATGGCTCAATCAACTCCGACACATGCTAGTGGGTTTCATCTAGTTACTGTGGCAATGACAGGTCATGCAGAGGAAGTGGGTTCAACTACCGTAGCACACAGCAGTTTGAAACGCGTTGTCTTAATGCAGTAGAAGAGAGCAGGAGCGAGAACATGGGATTGTATCGATATGATCAAATAGTTGGTTGCTTGCCTGATGGTTCGATGCACTGATATGGCTCTTCGCTAGGGTAATCACGGTACTCCTCGGAGGCAGAACCTGCCGCAAAGAACACCGATACACAACAATCACCAAACAATGTGCGACAATATGATGCATGCATGAAACATGGCAATATGAGTGTGTTGGGCTAATGCAACTAAAACCAGAAGGGTTTGAACCAATTTGAACCAAAGATTCAAATTTCAAACTCATACATGGCCCTTTAAAGTGTTTTATCTTGTTCTGCAATAATCATCAAGCTTACTTGTTTAATGATGCATGAAAATAGTACAGATGGATAGATTGGATTTTTCTGATCATTTTTCATATATAACTTGTCTGATTTGGAGTTACAGATTAAAAGTTATGAATTTTTGAAGTTTAAACTATATTCTGGAATTTCCTATATTAGAATAAATCCAGAAATTAATTTATTGCGTCAGCCATGCGTCAGGATGACGTCAGGGTCAACGGGGACGTCTAGGTCAAACCTGACTGTGGGTCCAGGGTGTCAGGGTAATTAGATTAGTTAAAGTTTAATTAAAACTAAACCTATTTAATTAACAGGGCTGGGCCCCACCTGTCATTGACTCATCGGAGTCAACCAGGGCCCACCCGCGGTCAAACCCAGGTCGGCTGCACCGGCGTTTAGCCGCCGGCGAGCCCGACGTGGCGGCGGAAGTGGTTTTGGCCGTTCCGGCAACCAAACGAGTCGCGGAGGCCATCGGAGTGGAGCTGGGGAGGAGCCGCAGCTCTCGGTGGAGTCCGTTGAGGTCGGGGTGGCCGGAGTTGGCGCCGGCGACGACTTTGGCGGCCACCGGAGTTCGGCCGAAGGCGAACTTGACGCTAGAGGGGTCGGTGAGGTGCGGGGAGTGGCTGGTTAGGTGCTACGTGACGTGGTGAGCATGATGGACACCAGTTTGTGGCCGGAGGGTGACCGGGAGCACGTCGGCGACGAGCTCCGCGGCAGTGGGTGCGGTTGAGCTCCAGGAGGTCACTACACAGCTCGGGAGCAAGAAAAGAAGGGAGGGGAAGATGGCTAAGCTCACGGGGAGTTCGACGAAGCACTTGGTGCGGCCGGGGACGGGCCGGAGCGACGACGGCGTTGAAGGGGATCTCCAGCGACGGCGGTTCGGTCAAGGTCGATGCGGTGGGCTCGGGCCTTGCGAGCACTCGGGGCTCGGCTTGCTTGAAGGAGAGGAGGGTGGCGGAGCTCCTGGACACGGCGGCACGGCGTGGGGTTGAGGGAGGGCGTGGCTACGGCGAGGGGGTGGCGGCGATGGCGTCGGCCATGGCGGGGGAGCACGAGAGAGAGGAGTTGGGGGAGAATGGAGGTGTCCTGCGGGTTCATGGCGTGGCGTGGAGTTCATCCATCCAGCCACAAGGCGAGGAGGTGAAGCAGGGCGACGGCCAGCTGCGTGGCGCACGCTGCGGCCGCCGTCGGGCACCTGCCTGCCTGCCTGGCCGGCAAGCAGCTCGCTGGAGCGGCGCTGGGCTGGGCCGGCAGGTGGGCCGGGTGCTGGGCGCCAGGTAAGTTTCCCTGTTACTCCCTGTTTTCTGTTTTTTAATACTTCTGCAACTTTGTTGAATTATTAAAAATACTTAGGCAACTCCTAAAATCACCAAACTACTCCTGGTCCATAGTTGGATTATTTCCAACATGAAACATTTTAGTTTGGAGATATTTGAGTATTTGAATATTTTATATAATTTTAAATGCCCAAATTCAAATATTTATGATTTAATTCAAAGACCCTAAGATGACCTAGGAAAATGTGCATCACTTTTGGCAGAGGTTCTGAACCAAGACAAAAATGATGGGCATTTTAGAAGGGCATTTCAGGTTCACTGAAAAAGTTTTTAGTAAACCCTAGTTGGTTTCAGAGGGGGCTGGGGGTTCTGTCGTCCCCATTTCAGGTTTCTGATGAAAAAAATAGACATGATGCAACACTCTAATGCATGAACTAGCTAGGGTGTGACAGCTAAAACCGGGGTTGTGCATGATGGGAGTATTTTGTGTGACGAAAATGAAGCATGGCCAAACTATATGATTTTGTAGGGATAAGCATTCTTTGGCTATGTTATTTTGATAAGACATGATTACTTTGTTAGTATGCTTGAAGTATTACTATTTTTATGTCAATATGAACTTTTATCTTGAACCTTTTGGATCTGAACATTCATGCCACAATAAAGAAGATTACATTGATAAATATGCTAGGTAGCATTCCACATCAAAAATTCTGTTTTTATCATTTACCTCCTCGAGGACGAGCAGGAATTAAGCTTGGGGATGCTTGATACGTCTCCAACGTATCTATAATTTTTTATTGTTCCATGCTATTATATTATCTGTTTTGGATGTTTAATGGGCTTTACAATACACGTTTATATTATTTTTGGGACTAACCAATTAACCGGAGGCCCAGCCCAAATTGTTGTTGTTTTTCTCTATTTCAGTGTTTCGCAGAAAAGGAATATCAAACGGAGTCCAAACGGAATGAAACCTTTGGGAGAGCTATTTTTGGAACAAACGCAATCCAGGAGACTTGGAGTGGGCGACAAGAAGCAAACGAGGAAGCCACGAGGTAGGGAGGCATGCCCTAGGGGGGTGGGCGTGCCCCCACGCTCATGGGCCCCTTGTGGCTCCCCTGACCGACTTCTTTCTCCTATACATATCCATATACCCTAAAAACATCCAGGAGCACAATAGATCGGGAGTTCTGCCACCGCAAGCCTCTGTAGCCACCAAAAACCAATCGGGACCCTGTTCCGGTACACTGCTGGAGGGGGGATCCCTCACCAGTGGCCATCTACATAATCCAGGCGCTCTCCATGACGAGGAGGGAGTAGTTCACCCTCGGGGCTGAGGGTATGTACCAGTAGCTATGTGTTTGATCTCTCTCTCTCGTGTTCTTGATTTGGCACGATCATGATGTATTGCGAGCTTTGCTATTATAGTTTGATCTTATGATGTTTCTCCCCCTCTACTCTCTTGTAATGGATTGAGTTTTCCCTTTGAAGTTATCTTATCGGATTGAGTCTTTAAGGATTTGAGAACACTTGATATATGTATTGCATGTGCTTATTTGTGGTGACAATGGGATATTGACGTGATCTACTTGATGTACGTAATGGTGATCAACTTGCAGGTTCAGTGACCTTGTGAACTTATGCATAGGGGTTGGCATACATTTTTGTCTTGACTCTTCGGTAGAAACTTTGGGGCACTCTTTGAAGTACTTTGTGTTGGTTGAATAGATGAATCTGAGATTGTGTGATGCATATCGTATAATCATGCACACGGATACTTGAGGTGACATTAGGGTTTTGGTTGATTTGTATCTTAAGGTGTTATTCTAGTACGAACTCTATGATAGATCGAACGGAAAGAATAGCTTTGTGTTATATTACTACGGACTCTTGAATAGATCGATCAGAAAGGATAACTTTGAGGTGGTTTCGTACCCTACAATAATCTCTTCGTTTGTTCTCCACTATTAGTGACGTTGGAGTGACTCTTTGTTGCATGTTGAGGGATTGTTACATGATCCAATTATGTTATTATTGTTGAGAGAACTTGCACTAGTGAAAGTATGAACCTTAGGCCTTGTTTCCTAGCATTGCAATACCGTTTACACTCACTTTTATCATTAGTTACCTTGCTGTTTTTATATTTTTAGATTACAAAAACCTATATCTATCATCCATATTGCACTTGTATCACCATCTCTTCGTCGAACTAGTGCACCTATACAATTTGCCATTGTATTGGGTGTTTTGGGGACATAAGAGACTCTTTGTTATTTGGTTGCAGGGTTGTTTGAGAGAGACCATCTTCATCCTACGCCTCCCACGGATTGATAAACCTTAGGTCATCCACTTGAGGGAAATTTGCTACTATCCTACAAACCTCTGCACTTGGAGGCCCGACAATGTCTACAAGAAGAGGGTTGTGTAGTAGACATCATGCACCATGAAGCTAAAGCTCAAGACATCATTGAGCTTACCTCCCTACCCACTCCAGGTGAATTATATGAGCCCAGTTGTCAGCATCACACAGAAGGACTGGAGAGCATTTTTCAGAGGCCTGAACCCAATATAAGTCAGATGCTCAGCATGATGAAGCCATTGCCTCAAGATGCAGAATATCCCAAGGAATTCTTTGTCCAAGACCTCGAGTACTTGCCCCGCATAGTCTACCATATACTGAGGCGTACTCTATGGCCAATCAAGGGACATTCTTATGAAGCCAAACTTGAAGGCACTATGAAGATTTTGGTATTCTATATTGTCAATGGCATCAGATTCAACTCCCAGGATTTCTTCATCAGACAACTTGCTGCATCTGGGATTGATCAATTTGGCCTGAAGTTTTATGCTACATGGGTAATGCGCCAAATCAAACTTCATTCTACTGTCGACTATCAGCCTTTAGCATTCAACCATCTTGTCTTTCTGCCTAAGGTTGGTCTATCAGTTGAAGCCATCTACCCCGAGCCTACCAAGGAGCCGATATATCTTCACAATGCTGATCATCAAAGCTTCACGCAGCCCATAGAAGGAGATCATGTCCCTAATGTTGCTACTCCTGCTTATCCTCTGGCTGGCAATGTGCGTATGCCTCATTGAGCAAATACTGAAGCCACTGCCAATACGATTGCTCAAAGGCCTCGGAAGCGTCCTAGTGTATTCAATGATGGAGAGCTGCTTGTGGCCTTACATCAGAAGCAAGACAAGCACCATGACTGGCTGAAGCGTCAGATGCATAGTCTCTTGGTGGATGCCAATCGCATTCGCAATCTGGCCACCAAGAACTCATTTGTTGCCCATGAGAATGTGCAGCGTTCCTGGAAGAGCCTCACTCTGTTGTGTTCTGAAGACGATCTTTGGGCAGATGGCTTCACCAAAAGCTTCAAGTTTGATTCCAGGCCTCCACCAAATGCAAGCTGGCGCCGCACTCCCTCATTTGAAGATTCTGAGTATTCATCTTCGGCTGCAACTGTTGTTGCGAATGTCATCGATGAAAAAGACGACGCCACTTCACCAACCATGGCTACACTGCATCTCGACTCTACACCAGACCCTTCTGAACCACCACACTCCAACGTCAACCCTGCTCCACCATCTGCTCCTTCTGGGAACGAGTAGATGCTCTATGTCTTCAAACCTTTTTGGTCATTATTGACAAAAGGGGGAGAAGCATATGAGTTGATAGTCTTCAAGCGGGTCCTTATGGGTGGCTGCATTATTTTGCCAAGTTTTTACAACTCTCGTCTTTTGATACATTTGGTTCATTGAGTTGTAACACTTAAACTCGATGGTCGTCTACTACTTTTTCTGCTACTCTGTGTTGCGATGATAAATTCCGCATGAAGTCATTCTGCAGACGTCCATTTTCCACTATGTATATCATTATCTTCATTATCCTTCTATATGCATAATGTATTGTCTTCACACTTTGATGATGGCCTCCACAAAGCAAAACCTGCCATGTGCATTTGCATTCAAACGCAAATCATCTATATGCACATCTTCAGGGGGGGCTTTGTCATATGTATGAAGACAATACTCACAACAATAAACTTTCACATACTTTTATCCCCATTGAAAACTTCAACCAGTTTGTGATCAATCACCAAAAGGGGGAGATTGCAAGTGTATCTAGTGCCACCCCTAGTTGGTTTTGGAGTATTGATGATAAACTTGGTTGAGGGACTAATGTGTTTGTGAGAATTGCAGGATAACACAGGTAGTAGTGACATATTGATTCGGTTTACCTACTAGAGATGACCCCTAAAAATGAGTGAAGACATTGAAGACAATGGTGGTCTATGAAGATATTCACATTGAAGACTATGACAAGAGAAGACATCGCATGAAGACTATGGAGTGCGAAGACATAGTTGTTTCGTAGTTTCGTTTTCTTCTTTGTTGAGTCAGAGGAACCACCGTACTGTTAAGTGGTGTCCAAGTGAACACAGTCAGAGTGACTGATGTGATGCTCAACCAAATTCTATGTCTTCGAGCAAAGACAATAAGAGCAAATCTTATCCAGAGCTGGATGAGTCAGCTTTGCTTGTAGCCCAAGCTGAGCTGTCGCGTGTGTTTGAAATCTTATCGTTGGACACGTGTCAGTTCCTTAGTGACCCAGGGTCATTTTGGACAAATCAGGTCGGGTTGCCTCCTGGCTATAAATAGCCCACCCCCTACATAATAATTGGTGGCTGCTCAGAGTTAGTGCACGGCTTTTATTGTTTGAGAGCAACCCACCTCCGTAGCCTTTGAGAGAGAAATCCTTGCAAGGACAAAGCCCAAAACACCCAGAGGCAAAGAGTGTTAGGCATCACCGAAGTCTTTTTGTCCGCGTGATCTGAAGACTTATTACACTTGAGGACTGTGAATCCTCCAGTCGGTCAGGCGTCGCGTTCTGAGCATCCAAGAGTCATTGTGGATTGCCGGTGAATGAAGTATGTGAAGGTTTGCAAGTCTCCCTTGAAGACTTACCAGAGTGATTGGCGAGGACTAAGTGTTCTTAGCTCAAGGGGAATAAGGTGAAGACACGGTCTTCTGAGTTGAATCTCAGCCTCCCTAACCAGACGTACAGTTGTCACAGCAACTGGAACTGGTCCAACAAATCCCTTGTCCTCTCCGAGCAACTGGTTCTATCCTTCCTCTCTCACTTTACTTACAATTTGTCTTCGTGAAGTCTTTGCCCATTTGCCTGATCTGATTGACTTCACTGTGTGAAGACTGTTTACTGTTTGGCTTCATACTATCTTTCATCCTGATCCATACTACCTAGTTGTTGATAGTCTTCATGCTTTCACTACATTGCTTACTTGACTATGGCTTGTCTAGTGTAGTCTACCTTCTGCTGCATATCAATAGGTTCATTTCTATTGTTTGTCTTCAAAGCACCCCTGTTTTGAAGACTTTCATAAAAATCGCTTATTCACCCCCCCTCTAGTCGAATACTAGCACTTTTAACCACTAAGGGAATCACAACATACATATCATCAAAATATTGAACACATATCAAGTTCACATGATTACTTGCAACATGATTTCTCCCATGACCTCAAGAACAAAAGTAACTACTCACAAATGATAATTATGCTCAAGATCAGAGGGGTATTAAATAGCATAATGGATCTGAACATATAGTCTTCCACCAAATAAACCATATAGTAATCAACTACAAGATGTAATCAACACTACTAGTCACCCACAAGCACCAATCTATAGTTCCGGTACAAAGATTGAACACAAGAGATGAACTAGGGTTTGAGAGGAGATGGTGTTGTTGAAGATGTTGAAGGAGATTACCCTAACCGAGATGGGAGAGTTGTTGGTGATGATGATGACGATGGTTTCCCCCTCCGGGATAGAAGTTCCCCCGGCGGAATCACTCCGCCGGAGGGAAAAAGTGCTCCTGCCCAAGTTCCACCTCGAGATGGTGGCGCTTCGTCCCAAAAGTCCTCTCCTTATTTTTTTTCTAGGTCAAAATGACTTATGTACCAGAAGAGGGGCACCAGAGGTGGGCCAAGGGGAGCACAACCCACCAGGGCACGCTTGGGCTCCCTGGCGCACCCAAGTGGGTTCTGCCCACCTGGTGGGCCCCCTCTGGTACTTATTTGTTCCAATAATTCTCATTTATTCCATAAAAATTCCTTGTGAAGTTTCAACTCATTTGGAGTTGTGCAGAATAGGTAGCCTGACGTAGCTTTTTCGGGTCTAGATTTCCAGCTGCCAGAATTCTCCCTCTTTGTGTGAACCTTGCATATTATGAGAGAAAAGGCATTATAATTACTCCAAAAAGCATTATTATGCAATAAAACAACATAAATAACAGTAGATAAACATGATGCAAAATGGACGTATCAGCCATCCACTACAAACCCTACTTCGTGTCGGCAGTAAGGGAATGCTAGCTATGAATGCATGCCCCCATATAGTTAGGTTTGAAATCTCACCCTGCCGTAACACAAAACCTATAGGAGTACATCATATATATGGTCAAACTTCCCCTTTCCCTTCCGGACAAAGGTGGACCGTGTCCCGACCCACAAATGTGTGCTTGTGGCGGGAGACGGGTGAGACCACATACGAACCACCTGCGGGTGGCCCTATACTATATGTATGAAAAGGGTGTGGTGTCATATTTAACTATACCATTCACAACTTTCATGTGGCACGTGTGC